>NW_026652292.1:62939978-63164723 GCF_009828535.3 Hylobates moloch | reverse complement strand
AGAGGTGAGTTAGCCATCAGAAGGAAGCCTGGACAGGTCCCCTGTTTCAAAGGTATGGCACAATGTAACCTGCAAGCCAAGGCACCCAGACCTGTTTCCGTACATAGACAGTTACAGCTGGTTTTAGACCCCCTTCCCCACTCCACAGTAGTTAAGAGAACAGCAGCATAAGTGTCTGGCAGAGGCAAGCAAAGAACAGCAGAGAGAAAAAGAGGCCACCTATACCAATTCTAAGTTAATTTAGACAAAATAAGGTCTTATTAATAGCAAAGAATAATTGAAATCCCAAACTTACAAGGTTTTCAACAAAAGTGAAGTTTGCTAAAAGTTAACAGTGTAACATGTATTATGTTAACTTCTAATCTTGTGGCCTTAGTCTAGTTAAAAGACATAAAGAATGTTCGCTTTTAAAAAAAGAAATGGTTATCTTCAAAAAAAAATTATAAGGAGACATAAAAATGTAAATTTTTACTTACATTAAGAGGTTAAAAAATTATTGTTTTAAAAGTTTAAGCAAGTTTTAAAACGTTAATTATAAAGAAAATTCGGTCTGTAAACATATTAGCTAAAGTTAAAAAGGTATCATCCAGTTTTTCTGTGAACTGGACATTAAAAATGCAACAGGTTTTTCTTAAAGCATCAATCTGCTCTTTAACAAAAAATATAAAAGGTTAAAAAGAGTCTATAAAATCTTACCTTATGGTCAAACATGAAAAATTGAATAAATATATCTACAAGGTTTTATTAAAATTAAGTTTAATATTAATAACACACTAATATAAAGGTAAAATTTAACTTATCTGGTATAAAAATCATACAAGAAGTGTTATTAAATATAAAATGGTGTTTAGCTTCCTTTGGTCTAAAAACTAATAAAAATAGGTGCTAAAAAGACATTCATTTTACTAGAGGATCATAGAAGTTAAAGACTTAAAATAAACTTTGACAATTAAGACAGCATACCGAGATGCAAATGCTTGGTTGAAATGGATCAAATATTCCATCTGCACGTTAAACAAAAGTAATTGTTATGCTTGTGCACATGGCAGTCCAGAGGCCCTGATTGTCCCCCTTCCACTAAGGTGGTCCTCCAGTCGACCAGGCATGGGCTGCATGGTAGCTCTTTTCCAGGATTCTACAGCCTGGAGTAGTAAGTCATGCCAAGCTCTCTCTGCTATATCCCGAAGTCCCTGCGGGTCAGCCACCGAGGGCCATCCAGCTTCTGTCTCCCAACACTAAGTTCACTTCATGTCTCTCACGGCAGGGAGGAGACTTAGATTCCTTGGAGACCTGAAGGGATGCAGTGAGCTTAAGAATTTTCAAGAGTCAGCCCTTGTTCATCCCCGAGCGGATGTGTGGTGGTATTGTAGTGGACCTTTGCTGGGCAATCTGCTGAATAACTAGAGTGTCACTTGTGCTTTAGTCCATTTGGCTATCCCTTTCACCCTTGCATTTCATCAACCAGAGGAAGGAAAATAATAATAATAATAAGACATCATAAAGCGAGAGAAGCCCCTTATAGGTCTTTCAACTCTCACATCTATTTAGATGCAATTGAAGCCCCGCAAGGAATACCAGATCAATTTAAAGCTTGAAATCAAATAGTTACAAGATTTAAGTCAGCCCAGGAAATAACCAACCTGATGCATGTTATGACCCATTTTAAGCCTCCCATGATCACAGTTTTTAAAATAAAATTAAAGACTTGTCCTTTTCTAGGTGACACAAGTAAGGTAATAGCTAAAACAGAAGAGAGGTCCCCAAAAATGTCACCTTAAAGTTTGATACTTGTGCTGCTATTGATAATAAGCAGCATGGGATAAGACGCAGTTCTCTAGATTGGAAAAAAAGTTACACAGCAGAAAATAAGTATATCTGTCAAAAATCATATTTATGTGAGATGTGTCAATATTGGTCTTGTGTCATTTGGGCTACTTAAAAAATAAAATAAAATCCTATTTGACTCCAAAAAGGAAAAGTCAGCCCCTCCTGCACGAGTGGGAGTTGCAGCTTTAAGTTTGATAATCACAAACCCCTTAGACCCAAAGTAAAATTAAAAAAACATGTAACATTAGGCATTGATGGAAAAGGACTAGATCCTAGTGTAAGCATCCTAATAAAAGGAGAGGTTCAAAAATGCTCTCCAGAACCAGTATTTCAGACTTTCTATGATAAACTAAATGTGCCAGTACCTGAGATTCCGGGAAAAACTAAAAATTTGTTTTTGCAATTAGCCGGACATGTAGCCCAGTCTCTACAAGTCACCTCACGTTATGTTTGTAGAGGAACCATAACAGGAGATCAATGGCCATAGGAAGCCCGAGAATAGGTTCCTACAGACCCAGTTCCTGATGAATTCCCAGCCCAAAAGAATCACTCTGATCATCTCTAGATTCTAAAAGTCTCAATTATTAGACAGTATTACCATAGCTAAAAAAGAAAAAGGATTCATTCATCTTGTAGGGCGGCTTGGTTGTCTTGGGCAAAAGCTGTATAATAGTACCAAAAAACAGTTACATGCTGGCATTCCAATTACACAGAAATAAATCCATTCAGTAAATTTCCAAAGTTGCAGACTGTTTAGGCCCATCCAGAATTCCACTGGGACTGGATGGCCCCCACCGGGTTATACTGGATATGTGGACACAAAGCTTATGCTAAGCTGCCTGATCAGTGGACAGATAGCTGTGTAATTGGCACCATTAAGCCATCTTTCTTCTTACTGTCCATAAAAACAGGTGAACTTCGGGGCTTCCCAGTCTATGCTTCCCGGAAAAAAAAAAAGAGAAAACGAAGCATAGCCATAGGTAATTTAAAAAACGATAAATGGCCCCCTAAAAAAAAAAATCACACAATACTATGGACCCGCCACTTGGGTACAAGATGGCTCATGGGGATATCGGACCCCCATCTACATGCTCAACTGAATCATACGGTTACAAGCTGTTTTAGAAATTATTAGTAATAAAACCGGTCAAGCCTTGACTGTTCTTGCCCAGCAAGAGACTCAGATGAAAAATGCTGTCTATCAAAATAGACTAGCTCTTGACTACTTGCTAGCAGCTGAAGGAAAAGTTTGTGAAAAATTTAACCTTTCTAATTACTGTCTACACATAGATAATCAAAGGCAAGTAGTTAAAAATATAGTTAAAGATATAACAAAACTGGCACATGTACCTGTGCAAGTGTGACACGGACTCAATCCAGGAGCCATGTTTAAAAATTGGTTCCCAGTAATAGGAGGATTTAAAACTCTTCTAATAAAAGTAATAATAGTAATAAGAACCTGCTTACTGCTCCCTTGTTTACTATCTGTACTTCTTCAAATGATAAAAAGCTTCATCACTACCTTAGTTCACCAAAATGCTTCAATACAAGTGTACTATATAAATCACTATCAATCTATTACACAAAAAGACATAAGCAGCAAAAATAAGAGTGAGAACTCCCCTTAATAAAAAGTGAGAGTCTCAAAAGGGGGGAATGAGGGAAGAGAGAGGCCCTCTCATATTGTTTTATATTGTTTTATACTCAGTACCTGTTTTAAGAAAAAACAAGAAGGAAGCAAAACCAAAGACAGGCAGCCTGGTGCCAGGCCCGAAACCAGGCCTGGGCCTGCCTGGCCTAAACCCAGTAGTTAAAAATCAACTCATAACTTAGAAACCGATGTTATTCATAGATTCCAGACATTGTATAGAAGAACATTGTGAAACTCCCTGCCCTGTTGTGTTTCTCTCTGACCATCGGTGCATGCAGCCCCTGTCATGTACCACCTGCTTGCTCAAATCAATCACGACCCTTTCATGTGAAATCTTTAGTGTTGTGAGCCCTTAAAAGGGACAGAAATTGTGCATTCGGGGAGCTCGGATTTTAAGGCAGTAGCTTGCCAATGCTCCCAGCTGAATAAAGGCCTTCCTTCTACTACTCGGCGTCTGAGAGGTTTTGTCTGCGGCTCGTCCTGCTACACTATCAGCTGTGGTTGAAGGTTTCTGCAGGGAGAGTTCTGGCAATTCCAGTCTGCTCTACAGGCAGGCAGTGTGGACTCACTCAGGTAGAGTCACAGGTGTGGGTAGTTGTTTGGAAGTCTGGCTAGAGTGCAAGAGGATGTTAAGAGATGAATAAATACGGGAAGGCACAGCTAGCACTCTTACAGAGAGTCCATTAACATTCCTGAGTCTGTTTTCTCATTTTTAAAGTGGGAATTCCAAGAACTATTTTGGAAATGTTGAAATGTAAGTGAAGGCATTGGCTGGGATCCAGGACCCCAAACACTCTGTCTTACCATAGTAAGAGATCCCAGTTCTGTCTTCCTATACTCACTCTTCCTTTGGAAGTGTCCATGGTGTATGTTTGTGTCTGTGCACACAAACAAGGCTGAGAAAAGGAACACACTACAACTAGATGGAACCCTAATCCTGTTCAGCTAAGACTATACAGATTTGTGGGAATTCTGTTGCTCTGAGAAGGCAATCCTAACTTTGGGCAGGAGGCTTATTTGGACACTTTAACCAAGAGCCATGCTAAAATATCAGCCCTCTGATTCTCAAACTCTGATACTGGGAAAAGATAAGTCTTTTTGAGAATTAACTAGATAAATGCAGTTATAAAGTACCTAGTACATTACCTGACATATAGTGTCTGCCATATAGTAGGTTTCTCCAAAACGTGAATGCTTCCTGTCTCTATGCCTTTCTTCTCTGATTTTCTTTAAATACCGGGCACATCATTTATGATGCTGCTTTCCTAACTTCAGATTAAGATGACCATGGGAACAGGCCCTGTGCGCATAAGCAGTGACAGAGGTGGATGCTAATTCAATTAACAGTATCCGTAGGCCAGTGGGCAACCAATGAGGGGACCTGGAGCAAGAGACACTGTCCAAGTGGGTAGAGAGTAACTAGCTAAATCAATGTGTCCCTGTCCCTCTTGGGCAGTAGACTGGAAAATATGGAGAGTGGCCAGTTATTAAGGGGTAGGAGGAGAGAGAGAGAGAGATGAAGAGAGAAGAGGAGGCACAAAAGTAGCCGAATAGGAGTCTGAGAGGGCATCTGAGTCAAGATAAGGTGAAGCTGGGGGCTACGACGTAAGTGACAGTCCTTTTCCAAGAAGCAGCATATACCTGCCCCCAACCCTGCCCAACACACCAATGCCTGCTAGTCCAAAGCCACTTGAGTCCTGGGAGCAGCACTGCCATGTGCAAGAGTAGTAGGGGCACTGGCAGGAATGCATTCCATTCGTCTCACTGGATTAAACATCTAATGGTCCCCGATCAGATTGGCCTGTGTTAGCACCTTTGACACACACACGCCCCTCTGGCTTATGTCACTTGCATATTTGACAACTCAGCTATACTCAAGGCAGCTCCCCAAAGCCTTGTCTAACCCTCATCGGAGAGCAGGCAGCTCACACTCTGGCATTACCACTTGTTACCTGGGCCCCGAGTTAGGAAGAGAGATTGCCTGTGATATCAGATCATGCCGTGGGGATTCTGAGTCCATGCCGAGTGGAGTTTCTTTTCAGGATTTCATTCTGAGAAAGAATGCAAAGGAATATAGAATTACACTAGCAGCAAAGTAGAAGGACAGAAGGGAAGACACGAGTCAAGTGGGTTGTCATATGATGAGGTCAGAGTGAATAGAGCCCTAATGAATCTAAGTGAGCATCAAATGGATATTTGCAAGGTCTATGTATGCATTCATTCAGATACATTTTATCAACTTTATTTTTAGAATACTATTTCATTAATTCTAAGTTTTGAAGCTTTTTGGGGTTTCCAAAATGGGTTACCTCTCCTAAAAACAGTTGTACTTGATTCAAGATGCCAATTAAATGGGTACTGGAGGCAGCCATGGCCACGGCCTCTCCTTTTGTTCTCTTTCTTTGTGAGGGCAGGTATAAGCTGCACTGATCCTGACCTTTTGGCCTGAGGTTGGAAGTCTTCAGTATCCTTACAACTTTACTCCCAAGAGCTGGTGTAGAATGAGTTCCTTTGGCCATGGGAGGATCGCAGAGGGGTGCCTGCCACCTGGAGCCCAGCCTCAGTAAGTGCAATTGTGCAGTTGGCAGAGGGGAGGGAGCTGGGGGCACGCCAATCCTTTCTGTTACTTCCTGAGGTATAGCCCAAGTCTCAGGAAGCAGAATATACACGGGGTAGGGTGGGGTGGGGGAGGTGAGGGGAGCTGTTTCTTCCCCCACCCATTACCTACTAGTCCAAAGCCACTTGAGCCATGGGAACAGCAATGCTAACCACAATAGCTGCAGGGACCTGGAAGGGGACTGGTGATGACATCCAACTGCAATGCTCTTTTACATTGAGATGTTGATGGACAGGAGACTACCTAGTCTTCTCTAGAGACACACATATCATAAAGCAGGCAGGTATAACTCTCTAAACATTCCTTAGATGCTATATCATCACCCCCTTCCCTCACTACAATTCTGTAATCTGCACCTTGGGAGGAACAAACACGTCTTATTGCACCTTGCCCAGAAATAATATCACAGCTTATTAACTCCATCTACTCCCCACACAAGGGATAACGACTGTCCACAGAAGGGGTAAGGAAGTCTCAAGTGCCACACAGGGAATTTTCCTAGGGCCTTCCATCATTTTAGGCCACGAGTAACTCACCTATAGCCAGTACCGTAGCAAGTTGAAAGTGTATGGATTTGGGTACCATTCATCTGTAAAAACCAAAGAAAAGGCTTGCACTTCTGGATTAATTCACAGACCTGTGGGAAGGCCCTCTTGTCTCACCTGTGACTCATGACCATATTTTGAGATTCCCAAGTCCCTGGAGCCTGCTTCTTCCTGAGCAAAGAGGGTTGTCTTTATTTCAATTGGCAAGGAAAGTCCCTTTGTTTGTCTCCACTCCTGCCAGGGGCTCCACTCTCCTTCAGTTACGGGAGACCTCCTGAAGCAAGGCTGGAGGGAGAAGCTGTGTGGTAAGAGTGAGTTTTGAATGCGTATGGACTGAGGGCTTTACATGCACCAGGTGCTGCACAAAATAATTGAATTTAATCCTCACTCCGTCTCTGACAGGTCGTTGAGATCATCTGTTTATTAAACTTAGCATTTTACAATGGGCAATTGCTGGAGGTGGGATTAAAATCCAGTCTTGTCCCGCTCCAAAATGGTATGTCTCTCACTACCTAACCCATGCTTGCCTCTCAGTGACATCACGTCTGTAACTATAGGAGTGTTTCCTTGCTATCAGGTCCAAGTGAATACAATCCTTTGTACCGAGTTACCTTGAGGTAGCCAAATGTGCCGGAGTCAACTCTAGTTAGAATGAATGAGGACATCACCCCACCTTTGGTTGCTTCAGTTCTCCAATTTAAAATAATATATGTTGGGTACCAAGAACTGATGCTCTACTGAACAATCCCAAATACTTGGAATGACCAAAGTACTAGGCTCTCGCTCCTGGAAAACAATGATGTAAGCCAGCACTGCCTGGACTTTGGGTCTCTCCTCAGGTAGCATAAACCACACAGAGATTGTGATCTGCTCAGGTTTTATGCCAGCCTTGCAACAAATCTCCTTATCTTCATGGGATTTTTATGTTCACTTCTGCCTCCACACTACTGTTAGAAACACATATACCGAGACTTGGTGGTTATGGAGTAATAATATCTTCACTCCATAGATGTTGGATTTTTCCAAGAAAATTTATTTTCAATCTTGGCACTTTCACAGCTGCAAATCTGGGAGAACGAGCCAGCCTTTGTGGAGCTGTGTGTGTTAGCTGGATCAGGGGTGAAAAGGGGCAAGCTCGAGGTATCTTTCAACCCCTGATAAACTCCCAGGGACCAAGGAACCTGGTACCCATGGCTTTTTATCACTGAGATGTTAGCTCTATAATGCCATCCCCATGGTGATTTCCATATTGAAGAAGAACATTTGTTTCCTGCCACCAGTAAGAGACCACCTGAGTGTTCAGTTGCAGTATCTTCAACTCCCCAGATGCATCAGTAGCATTGTCTTCTCTGGGCTTCTCTTATAGAACTTATTTTTAGCAAAGTCAAGTTTCCATATTCTAGGTAGTAACTTATCAGACGGATGGTCAAAAAGATGGAAGCAAAACATTTTCGTGTACTGCATTTCAGTTATTTTCTCTGGGGTTTTATCACCCTTCAGGTGGTTGTCTCCAAAATAACAGATGTCATTCTGCTCCACTAATCAGGTTTCCCTACCCTTATCCGGGCACTTTTCTCTTCAGCGTCTTCTTCAAGGTATTTCCAGTTGCCCTCCCCGAACTGTTTCAGAATGAGGATGATACCTGGAGGAATCTACAGGTGCATAGGCCAATTTGCAAAAGAACCTGTGAGCCAACGTAGGTTGTGAGATGCACATCCCACATCCAGTTCAGCCCAGTAACTTGGGAAATTTGGGAGAGGTAGCTCTGAAGACCAGACTTAGTACATTTTTACCCCCATCCGTGCTTGCAAACTGTAAGTTGATCTTAAATCAGTACTTTTAACCAAGTCAACCTCAATCACTGGAATAGGACACCCAGCTGAAAAACTTGGGGTCACTGAGTCAATCTCTTATCTGTAAGAGATAATGATGCCTACCCAATGGGGTTCTGAAAAATATGTAATGCCTGACATGTAGTGTATACTCACTGAATGCGGCTTTTAACCACAACCTTTATATTTTTGCCAAGAGTATCACCTTTCTGCAGCAACCCTGAGAACCTCACGCTAATCTTGTCTTAGATTGCTCATTCCTTTCCTATATTTAGACACCAAACTCCGTTCATTTTTCCCTTGAAATTTTCATTCCCATGATCAATATTTTGCTTAAACACATTTTGTTTTCATGTCCAGATTATTTTCTCAGCTGGAAGAATTAATAAGCAACACAGTCACCCAAGAAGTATTTACCGAGCACCCTACTATGTGCACTATTTTCTGGTGTTGGGGCTAGGGGGCAAACGACTCTGACAAGTCTCTGTTCTCAAGGCACTCACATTCATATGGGTGAAGATAGATAACAAACAAGGAAAAAATTGGACAGACAAAAAATTTAGGTGGTGCCAAGTACGATGCAAACACCAAAACAGTGATGCGATAGAAGATGTCAGAGGGAGAGTGGGAAGGTTACATTAAGTAGATGTCCAAGGAAGATCTCTCTGAGGAGAAGCTATTAGGGCTGAGATCTTAATGACAATAAGGAACCCAAGGGCTGGAAGCAGAGGGTTTCGAACATGGCCAGTGGGTGCAAGGGCCCTCACACGTGAATGGGCCTGGCCAGGTGGAAGGACAGAGGGCAAGGCTGTTGTGGTTGCCCTGTGAGTGCGAATGGCCCAAGATGGGATGAAAGAGGAGGTCGGGACCACACTGTATAGGAATATCAGATCACGGTCAGGGCTTTGGATTTTTCAGGGGTGCAGTATAAGACATGGGGAGTTTTAGACAGGTACAGAAGTAATTTACATTTTCCTTCTTTCTTTTTTTTTTGAGACAGAGTCTCCCTCTGTCGCCCAGGCTGGAGTGCAGTGGCACGATCTCGGCTCACTGCCAGCTTTGCCTCCCGGGTTCACGCCATTCTCCTGCCTCAGCCTCCCCAGTAGCTGGGACTACAGGCGCCCAACACCATGCCCGGCTAATTTTTTGTGTTTTTAGTAGACACGGGGTTTCACCGTGTTAGCCAGGATGGTCTCGATCAGGAGACCTCGTGATCCGCCCGCCTCGGCCTACCAAAGTGCTGGGAGTAATTTACATTTTCTTTTCTTTTCTTTTCTTTTCTTTTTTTTTTTTTTTTGAGACGGAGTCTTGCTCTGTCGCCCAGGCTGGAGTGTAGTGGCGTGATATCAGCTCACTGCAAGCTCCGCCTCCCGGGTTCATGCCATTCTCCTGCCTCAGCCTCCCGAGTAGCTGGGACTACAGGCACCTGCCACAGCACCTGGCTAATTTTTTGTATTTTTAGTAGAGATGGAGTTTTGTCCTGCTGGCCAGGCTGGTCTTGAACTCCTGCCCTCAAGTGATCCACCCGCCTCAGCTTCCCAAAGTGCTGGGATTACAGGTGTGAGCCACTTCACTCAGCATTATAGTCCCTTTCTATATAATCCTTTTTTAACTTAATCTGAATGTGGCCTCTGTTTCCTTTGGGACATTTACTGATAGTTGGTGCCTTTCGCCTGGGGACAGGTGCAGCTGCTGGGAGCTGGCAGAGTAAGGCTTGTGGCATCACCATCGCCTGGGGTAGTTTGCTTATCACCTGGGTATTGAGATCCAAGGCTGCTGCAGGAGGTATCTCGGCAGGTGTTTGGTATAAATGGGGAGAAAATTGGCAGGTGGTAGGTGATAGATGGCAGATGGTGTGTTTACGAGTCAGGTGGAACAAACTGAAGACCTCTAGAAATCATTCGTGAGATGGGATGAAGCCAGAGAAACAGTTTTATAAAAGTTTTCTTTGTGTATTTGAAACTTTAAAGCTGACATTTTCTGAGAAACACCCATTACTTTGATGAGAAAATTGAGGGTTCAGTAAGTTATTAATTTACCCACTTAGTCATTCATTCAGAAAATACTGAGGGCATATTATGTACCAGGCACTGTGTTGGGCATAAAGTGAATGAAACAAACAAAAACCCTCATGGGGCCATATCTGAACCCAAGTCGGTCTGCCTCTCAACATAGAGTTCTTTCCACTGTCTCAAACCGCCTTCTATTAAACATTTGATAACTCTCATTTTTCCAAAACATGACATGAAGGACTCAGTCCTCTGCCATTTCCTGGAACCATGGGCTACTTTTGCATCTTTTCTTCTAGATGAGCACTTTCGGCTAAGCTTGGCAGGATCTCCAAACTCCTAAACTCTGTGTCCTGGTAAGTCATCAACAGGACTAATCACAAACGTTAATGTTGGTGCTTATTACTGAACCGTTGGGTCTATTTTTAAGAACACAAAGAATGAAAAGATTAGCTTCCTACAAGCTCCCCCATTCATGTTCAAATGGAAAAACTTCACAGAGCCCTAGGGTGCTGGGCAGCACAGATTCCAGCTTGTGTTTTTAAGGAGTATTAAAAAAAAAAAAAAGGAAACAATTATTTCAGTGTCTCTCCAAATGAAAACACCTATTTCAACTCAAAGAATACTTTGTAGCAGTAGAATGTAGTGAGTAAGATCACAAACTTGGGTGTCAGTAAGACTGGGTTCCAGGACTAATTCTTCATTTTAGTAGCCATGTGACTTCAGGCAATTTCCTTAGCATCTGTAAACCTTGATTTAGCCTTCTAAAATAGGGATTATCCGAGACAATCCCTACTTTGTGAGGTTTTCATGGGGACCAAATGATATCATGCACGTTTCATACTTAGAGTAGTGCAGGTCACATAGTAAGTGCTCAATAAATATAGTCACTATTGTTATATGCATTATCTCTTTCACTTACCACAACCTTAAGAAGGAAAGAAAAAGTGATTATGTGAAAGGCGCCAGGTGGAAACCAAACTACACCGGTTGCGGGTCAAGAGATCTTCATTGGAGGTATTGAGCAGCACCACGCAAGGAGAAGAGAAGAGAGAGAGGGCTGCTGGTGTGCTGGGTTTTATATCCCTTGGGCCTATGTGGATTGGGCTAGGGGCGGGCCCAAGGGAAGGCGGGAGATGCTTCTTTCTGATTGGCCCTCCTTTGGCGGTTTCAGACAGTGCCCGGTCAAGGAGGGAAGAACCCGGAACCGGCCCCATCTTAAGGTACGGCGCCATTTTAAGGTACCCCATGTTACCTAACATTCCTCCCTTTTTGTTTTCTTAAATAGGGGAAAATGGGCGTCGTGGTTCATCTGGCTGCTTCCTGCTGAGTGGTGGCGCTGTGGGGAGGGGGCACAGGGAGAACTGTCAGGGTTGTGCATGGGGTACAGTATGAGTATGAGGCGCTATACATGAAGACTTCATTAGACGTGAAGTCCATGAATGTTCCTTGTCCTCCAGTGCTGTGAGCCAGTTGAGGGGCAGGGATGGGTTGGCGATGAGCCAGCTGTCTGAGCGAAGGGTGTTTAAGAATTGGTAGAATCGGCTTGCTGTAGCCATCTGGGCTACTAGGGGTAGAGTTTGGTCTGCCCGAAGAGAGAAGAAGATGGTAGTTAATTTAAGGTGCGAGGGCAGGCCTATCCCCTCCCCCCCCAATCCTGGGTATCCGTTGCTGGTCGTTGGCCCTTTAAGAGGTCAGCAGGGTGTGAGACTGTCTCTGGAGTCTGCCGGGTCTTCACAAGTCGCTAGGAGCTGGTAGTTTCTGAGGAGAAGCTGGTTAAAGGTTTGGTTAGAGATGGACTCTGAGGGAACGGGAAATAGTTATGGTTTGAGTTGGATATGCCCAGGCATTGCTGGGTTATATGCCTCCTGTAACTGGCCCCAGACTGGGTCGGCGGGGTTGTCGATATGTATGGCTCGGGAGGAGGTGTTGTTTTTAGTGGTATAACATAGGAAGGGGGTGTGTTTGTTGACGTGGGAGCCAGACGGCGAAGTGGAACATGTGGAAGAGAGGGTCCCAGCCGTTTTCTATCATAGTGAGAATAGGGCTGGGAAGAGGGCCCGCAGGCAGAGGAAAGTGTAAAGATGTGAGAGGCGGAAAGCCAGAGAAGAGGACTTAGGAGATGCATGAGAGCGGGGCGTAAGCAGTTTGGTTCTTCCTGTGGTCCGGGTTGGTAGCCGGTTTCAACCGGTTGAGCGGCGACCGGAAGATGAGGTGGAGGGTGGTGGTCCGTCGGCCGGATCAAAGTCAGGAGCGGAAGGAGAGGTTGGTAGCTTCAGAGCAACGATAAGGTGTTGCAGCTTGCAAGGGAGGCAGAGGTTGGGTTTGTCCCGTAGAGGAAAGAAGCCATGAACGTAGGGGATCTCTGCCCATTTTCCTGTTCGCTCACAATAGTTGTAGAGATCCCGGAGAAGGTTGGGATCAAAGGACCCATAAGTGGGCCATCTGTTTTGGTTGTCTAGGGGGTAGGTGGGCCAGTTTTGAGTGCACAATTTAATGAGGCGTGTAGGTTTGAGATCAGCAGCCAAACCAAGGGCTGATAAGTTATTTAAAAGGCATTGTAAGGGAGAGTTGGTCGGCAGGGATGCAGAGGCTCCCATTATGAGAAGAGGGGGTTTACCAAAATATTGGGCAAAGGGCTGGGCTGGGCGTCCCCTACCAGCTGATGACCATGCTGTGAGTCAGACCCAGGATGGTCTCGATCCCCTGACCTTGTGATCCACCCTCCTCGGCCTCCCAAAAGGCTGGGATTACAGGTGTGAGCCACCACGCCTGGCCACGAATTTATGCAGTCTTCTATTTTAATATTCTTTACTAGCTAGTCTTCCTTTTTTGATTCTCTCTCTCTCTCTTTCTGGGTGTGTGTGTGTGTGTGTGTGTGTGTGTGTGTAAGCCCTAATAATAAAAGGATAGAAGTTTCTATACAGGTGGAAGGTGACCTTGGGTTGTGAGTATATATTTGGCAATTGAGCTGCCAGATAAAGATGAGTTTATTCCACAAAATAGTTCTTGAAAGCCTACTGGGCCAGGCACTCTCCTGGGCTCTGCAGACACAGCAATGAATAAGAAAGAAAAGGTTCCTGTTTTTGCTGAGCTTACATTAGAGAGTTGGGGAGGGGCGTATGAACAATTAGCAAATAAACAAATGTATATGGTCTTATTGTGTCATGAAGTGAAATGAAGAAAATAAATTAGGGTGATGAGCTAGAGAGTGAGGGAGGAGGGAGGTATTTTAGATAAGTTATTTGGGGAGGGTTTTCTGAGTGACATTTGAGCGTAGCCATTAGTTTAGCTTCAGTTTATCATATCTAATTTCTTTCTAAATAGCTTGACCTTGATACTTTAGTGTCTAAAATAGAATTTGTTGTCTTTCCCTTAAAATCTGTTCCCCTCTGATCTTGGCCGTTTTGGTCAGTGTTATCATTGTATTTCTTAGCTGTCCAGACCCTGAAATTTTGGGGCCATTTGCTTGTTTCCTTTCCCATATGACTCGTTGGTATGTCCAGAGCACATTCTCCAGGGTGTCTCCACCATGTTTCTTCCTTGGCCATTACTATGGTGTGTGCTTAAAATTGCCCACAGTGAGATTATCATGTCTGCCTCTAAACCAGTGTCTCTGCCTCCAGTGTCTCCCACTTTCAACCCAGACTCACCCTGCTGTGATGTTAAGCTTCTAAAATACAGATTTCTGATCAAAATATTTGAGCTGCAAATGGAAAATATTTTACTTATAGAATGACATTAGACTGCTTTATTTCAGATTCAAGATCTTGCAAAATCTGAGATCTGCTAAATTCTCAACTCCTCTTTCCAAATGAAAGCTTCTTATCTGCCAGGTACAATTCTAAATGCTGTATGTATTGATTCATTTAATCTACACAACAACCCTTTGAGGTAGGTACTATTATTATTATTATTTTTGAGACAGGGTCTCACTCTGTCAGCCAGGCTAGAGTGCAGTGGCACAATCTCGGCTCACTGCAACCTCTGTCTCCGGCTAAAGCGATTCTCCCGCCTCAGCCTCCCAAGTAGCTGGGACTACAGGCACATGCCACCACACCTGGCTAATTTTGTATTTTTTGTAGAGATGGGGTTTCACCATGTTGCCCAGGCGGGTCTTGAGCTTCTGGGCCCAGGTGATCCTCCTGTCTCGGCCTCCCAAAGTGCTGGGATTATAGGCGTGAGCCACTGTGCCTGGCTGAGGAAGGTATCATCATAATTGCCACCTTATAAATAAGGAAACTGAAGCATGGAGAATTAAGTGACTCGTCTAAAGTCGTGAAGCCAGCACATAGACATCCATCATTGCAATTGAAGAAATCTGGCCTCTACCCATGGTGGTATATGTTACCTTCTAATGTTTCAAGATCTATTCCTGCTTGTGTGTGATTGAATGTTGTTCCTTCTGGCAGAAATCCTCTTTTCCCAGCTCATTTTTGCTTGTCTATGTCCTCAAGGCCCAGCTCAGGTAGCCTCCTATGCCCTTCTCTCACCAGCCTCATCCTCATTAGTGGCTTCCACCCCTGAACTCTCAGGACAGTTTTAGGATGTATCACCCACTACTACACAGTGGAGCAGATGATTTTGAGCACATCTTCTGTTTCTGCAACTAGATTGCAAACTACCTTAAGGTAGACACAGTGGCTTATTCCTCTGGGGCCCTAAGAAAGACCTAACTTGTATAGTAGGTACTTAATGTTGATTGTTGACCATGTCAGTCATAGAACACTCAATGGAACAAAGCTTGTGTCTAGACATTGGTGACAACTTTAGCACATTTAAATTTAAAGTATGCTGTGTAAAAATTTCAGAATAAAGACAGAGAAATTCACTAAACGAACACTTATGGAGCATATGCTGTGCACCTGGCATTGTTGTCAGTACTCAGGAGGCATCCGTGAACATGTGAGACATAGTTAGAATACACTAGGTTGTGTTGCAATAGCGAACAATTGCCAAGTCACAGTGGCTTAGAAGGAAAGGTTTATTCCTTTATCATACTCTATGTCCTTTGATGGCTGCCAGGGGAATAATGTTCGAAGTAATCACTCAGGTAGCGAGCCCAGTAGAGCAGCCTCCATCTAGAAAGGTGCAGATGCTGTGTCAGAGGGAGGAATGGACGTGGCACATGTGCTGGCTGAGAAGAGCTCTGCCCGCAGCAGCAGCACGCATCCCTTCTGCTCACTTTCTATTGGCCAAAGCAAGTCACATAGCCACGCCCAACTCGGGGGCGGGGGGGGGGGCAGGGAAATCCACTCCTACACTAGACCTGGAAGGACAGAGCGCCCATGGCTATGGATAGCCCCCACGACTCCCCACAGACAAAGATTTCTGCCTCGTGGAGCTTATTCCAGTCTCTCAAGTGGGACACAGACAATAAGTAATAGACACGATAGGTAAGTAAATGGTAGAACATGTTAGAAGATGACATGTATTATGGGGGAAAAAAGCAGAGCAGGGTGAGGAGACTCTGGTGGAGGTGTGGCAGGGGTGTGGAGGGGAATGGGGTTTTCATTAAGATGGTTACATTGGGCCAGACGCCGTGGCTCAAGCCTGCAATCCCAGCACTTTGGGAGGCCGAGGCAGGCGGATCACTTGAGGTCAGGAGTTCCAGGCCAGCATGGCGAAACCCCATCTCCACTAAAAACACAAAAATTAACCAGGCATGATGGCATGGGCCGGTAGTCCCAGCTACTTGGGAGGCTGAGGCAGGAGAAATCACTTGAACCCGGGAGGCGGAGGTTGTAGTGAGCCGAGATCGCACCACTGCACTCCAGCCTGGGTGACAGAGCAAGACTCCAACTCCAGAAAAAGAAAAAAAAAAAAAAAAAAGGTGACATTGAGCAACGAATTGAAGGAGGTGACAGAGTCAGTCATGCAGCTATCCTGGGAGAAAGGGTTCTAGGCAGAGGGAGCAGCAGCGCAAAAGCCCTAAAGGGAGACAGAGCATGGCCGTGTGTTTAGGCAGCAAGGAAGCCAGTGTGGTGGAGCAGATGGGGACCGACAGAGTTTGGGGCATGAGGCCCTGGGGATTCCAGCTTTTCCTGCGAATGGTACAAGGAGCCGTGTCAGAATTTGAGGCAGAGAAATAACCCGATTTCACTAACTTGATAAAGGATCTGTGTTGGGAATGGACTCTGGGAGGGTAAAGATGGAGGCAGGGGGCGGCGGCGAGTAAGTGATCCAGATGAGAGCTGAGGCGGCTCACCCGGGGATGGCGCTTTTCCTTGCCATGGGATCTGATATCAGATTTCCTTTCAAGTGTGTGTTTTAAAATGCAGTTTTGGCTTCAAACGCTGCGTGGCACTAAGAATGTAATCCAGTTTCTTCCCAGGACCCAGAAGACGGCCGAACTTCACCCTCTGGCTTCACCCCCTGGCACTCCGCTCCGCGTTTACTGAAGCCAGCTAACTGGCCTCATTTTGGTCACTTGATTACAACAAATTCTTCCAGCCTCGCGGACATTCCCTTTACCTAGAACATGTTCTGTCCTTTTTCATGTCTTAGCTCAAATGTCTCCCATTGGAGAGGCTTTCCCTGACCTCAAGGAGGCCTCTCCTGTTTATTGTTGGTCTCACCACTCCGTGTACTTCCTTCATGGTGGTTACTGCAGTCTGCAGTCCTATAGTTTACCTAATTCCTTTTCAATGGTCTGTTTCTTACTGCTAGAACGTAAGCTCTATAATCAGACAGCTGGGATTGGCTATGTCTTGTTCTGTGTGGAAATTCCACTGTCTAGAGTAGTACCTGGCAGAATTAGGCACACAAGAAGTGTGTGCATGAAAACAATGAATGAGTCAAGAGTCCCAAGGGGTGAGAAGGCATCAAGGAGGCGAAGGTGCGGAACAGTGCGTAGAAGGCCCCGGGTTCAAGCAGTTTCATAAAAGCTGGAGAAGGTGTTGCTTTAGATCAAGTTTATCCAACCTGCGACCTGCAGGCGGCATGCGGCCCAGAATGGCATTGAATGTGGCCTAACACAAATTTGTAAACTTTCTTAAAACATGAGATTATTTTTTTTGCAATTTTTTAAAGCGTATCTGCTATTGTTAATGTTAAGTGTATTTTATGTGTGGCTCAAGATAATTCTTTTTCTTCCAATGTGGCCCAAGGAAGTCAAAAGACTGGACACTCCTTTAAATGGGAAAGTGTTTTTTGAACCCCAAAGTGGGTGCCATCACGCTGAGCATGCTGGGCCCTTATCATATTCTAACGACCTGGTTTTTGTATCTGTTTCCCCCACCAGGGGCTATGTGCTATTCTTCCTTTTATCCCTGGTGCCTACAGGTTCAAGGAATATTTTATTGCACCAAACTATACTGACTGCTCATGTGTTCAGACTCTCATGCTGAGCTTTCTAATTAGATCCTCATTAAAAATAAAATCTTATCATGAATCTTATAGGGCCTTCATGGAAAAAAAATTGTGCATGTCTGCCATGATATTTTGGACACACTGAGATGTTTTTAATCAAGCCACCATCTGGGCCATACATTTTGGTAACTCTATTTTATTGTGTTCCATCAATTCATGGCAGCCTCACACAATCTGAAGTATGGCATTTGAACTATGACCTATAACAACTCAGGGAGATGCCTATTTCCTTCCTGAAGTTTTAAGATCCAACACAACTTGAAATGAAAGAAATAAGGGACTAATAAGATGAAAAGCAGTCTTCAGGAGTGGACAGTGGACACAGGCAGGCATGGCAAAGATGGTTAACCGAGTGAAAAGCTGTGAGTAACCAAAAGAGGCAAATGCAACACTTTCTCTAGTCACTATCAGTGTTCCAACACAGGTGGAATCCTGAAAAGAACAGCAAACATTTTGGATGGTGGAAGTATGAAAAATGTGGGAAAGGAAGAGGGAAGAGGAGAATAAGATATGAAGTGTGTTTTCTGTATTTTATAACTGCTGTTGAATTGATTTCTTCTGAAACCCTATTGGTGACTTTAGCTTTAGGTTATAATTTTGTTTCTGATTTAAAAATTAGCTTCCTTATGTTTGCATGGTGCCTGGCAGCTTTCAAATGCTTCCATCATCCATGATCTCATCCGGTCTTCCCAACAAGCATATAGTAGGCAGAGCGGGCATACTTTTTTTTTTTTCTTTTTTCTTGTTTTTTTTTTTTGAGACAGGGTCTCATTCTGTCACGCAGATTGGAGTGCAGTGGACCGATCTCGGCTCACTGCAACCTCTGCATCCCAAGCTGAGACGATTCTCCTGCCTCAGCCTCCCGAGGAGCTGGGATTACAGGCATGTGCCACCATGCCTGGCTAAATTTTTTGTATTTTTAGTAGGGATGGGGTTTCACCATGTTGGCCAGGCTGGTCTTGAACTCTGACCTCAAATGATCCACCTGCCTCGGACGTCCAAAGTGTTGGGATTACAGGCGTGAGCCACTGCGCCCAGCCCAGGCATACTTATTTTCATTTCACAAATGAGGAAAGAGAGGCTTGGGGTTCTAGGCTCCCTGCTCCAGGCCAGAGAGCTGTTACACGGCAGAGCTGCAAACATGGGTCTTTTGATAACACACCTACTGTGTCCTGCCACCCTTACTTTGTTGTTTAAATCTATTGTTTTATTAGATAAAGTTCTCCTGAGCCAAGATTTCAGTTGCAAGTGATGTAGTGAGCAAGTGCTTCCAGGAGAAGCCAGTGAGGGTGGAGGGAAGAGACACAGGGAACGGGAAGGAGCCCACACTCAGCCTGACTTCCCTTTTTACTTGTATAAATGTATGGCATACAAGCATAATTTTGTTACATGCAGAAATTGTGCAGTAGCGATGTCAGGGATTTTAGGGTATACATCACCCAAATAATGTACAGTGTACTCTTACATAATACCTCATCGTCTGCCCCCACCACTCCGAGTTTCCACTGTCCATCATTACACACTCTAAGTCCATGTGCATACATTATTTAGCTCCCACTTATAAGCGAGAACATGCAGTATTTGTCTTTCTACGTCTGACTTACTTCACTTAAGATAATGGCATTCAGTTTCATCCACATTGCTTCAAAGGACATGATTTTATTCTTTTTAATGGCCGAACAGTATTCCAATGTGTGTGTGTGTGTATATATATGTGTGTATATATACATATATATATATAACATTTTCTTTATCTTATTCATTGAT
This sequence comes from Hylobates moloch, assembly GCF_009828535.3. NCBI lineage: Eukaryota > Metazoa > Chordata > Mammalia > Primates > Hylobatidae > Hylobates > Hylobates moloch. The sequence goes on along the minus strand of NW_026652292.1, from coordinate 63,145,104 downwards.
GGACACTTGGGTTAATTCTATATCTTTGCTATAGTTCAGCCTGATTTTTGAGGGAGGGGCACTGCAGAGCATAAATTACATCTCAGAATTTATTCACCTTGGGGCAAAGGAGTTGGCCTTTTGTATTCCTACATATTTCTGTTATTGGCCAGTCAGCAGGAGGTGTCCCCCACCACAGGGAGGCACCAGGAGAACAAGGAGGACCCAGTGCACTGAGCAATCTTCTCATGGGTGGGAATGCCAGCCTGTTAGCAGCGAAGCACATTAGAGGGGCTCCAACAATGTACTCCAAATCTACGCTCAACAGGAAGACTAAATAAGTGGGATAAGGAAAAGCTACTTAGAATTTTAAAAATGCTGCCTGAATATAAGAAATCATTTTATTCTGGTGCATTCTTAGGACAAATGGAATCATTCCAGAACCTTCTTTGAAATCAGAATCAGATACACTTGCAGTAATCTGACTGACTCCCTGAGGAATCTGATATGAAGACACTCATTTAGAAAAAGGTGTTGTGGCCAAAGCTGGATATTGTTTCACTGAATTTACAGAATTAATTCTTTTAACTCATTCTGTTCAGATAAAAGATCAAGCCCAGCGGACAAGTGATTTAGCCCCAGGCCACATAACTGGTAATTGACAGAAGCTGAATGTGAAGTCAGGTCTCTAGACACCCAGTCCAGAGTCCTTTCCAGTCCCTGCCTGCCCAGCATTAGGAAGCGATTTTGCTTTCTAGCTGGGCCAGACAGGGATCCAGGAGGGAAGAAGTGAGGGAGACATCCCCTTCTTTGACTCTGATCTTCAGCATTTTTGATGCCCACTCAGACATGGAGAGAGACTAATACTGAATGCTTTTCAAGTCCTCCTCTACCGTGGATGGGAAGGAAAGCATTCCTGTGACTCATTTGTAAAGACTGCATGATGTGACAAAGTCACATGAATACAGGAAGTCATCAGGCCACAGTGAGGAAAGGAAGCTGGGGACAGGGGGCTGCTTTGCTCCTGAGAAGGCCATCACAGTGACAATTGTGATCTGAAGGTCCTCAGAGTTTAGTAGAAGGAAAAAAATCCCATCTCCTTGCATTCTTCTTCAGGCAGTCTTATGCAGTGCTTATGTATAGCTGCCTCGTCCAAGGGTTTGTCATCTTGTTTCTTCCTCTTTTATAAGGAAAGATGTTATTTGAAGGAAAAACATGAGAGATGAGGGATCTGAGCAGTCTCATGTACCTTGCCAGGCCCTTTTATGGACTGGGAGCATCCTTCATACAAAATTCATGGAGTCATTCTTATGAGAAGTTCAGCATGCATACTCTTTTCTATGGTCTTAGATTTCTAAGAAAAATGTGCATCTCTAAAGAAAAAAAGTTACTTGCCAATATATAAAGCCTTTTAATTTGTACTGAAGCTTAAAAAAAAAGTTTAAACAAAACCCAGATGGAAGCTGTCTAAATGCTTGGGTCAGAAAGAAGATTGGGTCAAATACAATAGCAAGTCCTAAAGCAATAGCCTGCTGCAGGGAGTACAAATCTATCCGCATTTAGTCTAAATGTAGAGTAACCTTTCGCTACCAAGCCTTGAGCTTAAAGTTGGCTGCAGTTATTGGAAATCATTTCCAAAGGTCATTTGTAAAAAAAAAGAAAAAAAAGTAATATGGATTTAAAGATACCTTCCCTACATGTAGAAAGCCAAATCTGCCATGCTAGTTAAAATAATATGGGAGAAATCATTGTTGCAGTGATGAGTTTTGAAAATAATCTAAAAGGTGTAGGGTTATACAGATAGCAATTTAATTTTCTTTCCGTATCCATTAGTAGAATTGTTCCTATGTGTATTGCTAAGCTATTTACCAACACCATATTATAAGCATCTGAAAAAGAATATGCATTATTACACTTAGGAGGGAATTACTGAGAACCATTGCCCACTTACACTGAGGCCAGGGAAAGAACATTCCCATGAGCAAAAGTCTGACTCTCATTCCAAGTGGTGACATTTATATGCAGGGTGTCCAACATGTCATTAGAGATTTTTCAAAGGGCATATATAGCCAAAGTCACTAGGGCATGATGCGTGCACCACCTTAATAAGTTAAAAAAAAACTTCACGGGCTCAGCAGGAGTACACAAATACTCTTATGTTCATCAGTGAATGCTAAATGAGTCCCCTTTTTAGATGCAGGCAGAAAGAGGGCAGGTATGTATATGTGTAAGAAATAAGACATGTTTTGATGATTCTCAAAGACATCTGCTCTTTTCCTGTTTTTTTTTCTCCCAATGTAAAATTTTGTTTAAAGTGGAAAATAGATTTTTTTGGAATAAAACAAATTCATAACAAATTATTCTATTTTATTTAATTAGAAATCTGTCTCAAAATTTTTCTTTTTACTCTTCCCAACTAACCCGTCTATTTTCTCTTTTTCTGATGTGTGTGTGTGTGCTGCTCTTCAGAGTAGATTCCTAAGGACAATGATAATATCTACTTAGATACTTTATTTAGGACTTGTATGTTTATTAAGTTTTAAATCCTTTCATTTATTAAGTTTATTAAGTATTAATAATCCTTTCATTTATTGCCACCCCTCACAAATGTACAGAGGATCTCTCATGTGCTAGAACTTTCCTAGCCACTTGAACCCACTTAGATGAAAAATAAGACATCTCTTCTGTTCTCACAAATATTCGTCTGTTTTTGTTAGCGAAGACATAAGTGTCTATCATGTGAGTTTTGTGATGCAGAGGAATAAACACATGTTCATAAAAACATCTGACTTCCAGTGTTGCTTCTAACACTTACCAGCCTCCTAACCAGAGGGAAGAAACTTCATCTAAGTCTTAGTTTCTTCAACTGTAAAATGAGAAAAAATAATATCGGTCCTACTTACCTCACAGGGCTGTGGAGAAAATAAAATGAAAGTAAACATTATGAAAATGCCTCATACATTTCAAAGTGTTATGCAAATTCAAGGCACTAATGCATTGAGTAAATGGCAGACTTGGTGCCTGGCTCAGAGCTGAGCAGAGTGGGTTCCCTACAAAGGGACAAACCCAAGGGAGAGTCAAGACCTTAGCCAATAAGAATTTTCTAGGTGACTTATGTGACATGGCCTGTATCTGTGGTTTTTGTTGTTTCCTTTTTTTTTGTTTTTAAAGATTGTGGCAAGTATGTCGGGGCACAGAAGTGTCTTTTATCCTTGGGCATGTTACTCTGTGCTATTGCCTTTTGGAAATATGCCCATCCTATTTTGTTGTGAGAGTTTGACCATAAATAGTTCTCTTCTAAAATGTGAACACTTTGTGCCTTTTATCTTCCTGCTGGCAACCCCTTGCATCTTTCTTTCATTTTACAAATAATAATGCTTACAATAGAATATTTGGGGAAGGCCAAAAAGGAGAAGTGAGAAAAACATCACCCACAAGACAATCGCTATTAACATTAGTTTATTTTTTCACTTTGTTTTTTTCTATGCGTATATGGAAAAAAACTATATTTGGTTTTATATAGTTATGGACAAACTGCATATCCAATGTTATAGTCTGCTTTTGTTTCCCACATAATGTAAAATAAGAAATTTCCTTTATTTCCATTTTTTTCTGCCCTCTTATCATTCAAAACTCATGTTCTGCCCCATCTTCCTTCGGTAGCTCCCCATGTTTTGCTGATTTGATTTACAAGGCCTCATCTGCATTCTAATGACATGTTTCTGCCACTAGAATCCATCTCTCTTTCTTCTTCTTCTTATTTTTATTTTTATTTTATTTTTTTTGAGACAGAGTCTAGCTCTGTCGCCCAGGCTGGAGTGCAGTGGCGCAATCTCGGCTCACTGCAAGCTCCGCCTCCCGGGTTCACGCCATTCTCCTGCCTCAGCCTCTCTGAGTAGCTGGGACTACAGGCGCCCGCCACCACGCCCGGCTAATTTTTTTTTGTATTTTTAGTAGAGACGGGGTTTCACCGTGGTCTCGATCTCCTGACCTCGTGATCCGCCCGCCTTGGCCTCCCAAAGTGCTGGGATTACAAGCGTGAGCCACCGCGCCCGGCCTCTTTCTTCTTCTTCTAAGAGTTAATTTAATTGTCTGTATTTCTTATTTTACCATGAGCTCCTTCAAGTAGGAGCCATGTCTATTTGACTTTTTGTACATAGAGACCAGATCAGTGCTTGGCGTAAACTGCTCAAGAAATATTTGTGGAATAGACTACCAATTCCTATGATAAATTCTTAGCAAAAATCATGTGTGTCTGCCCTCTAGACCACTGAGTTGATAAACTATAATTTCCTTAAAAATACCTCAATTGCTGGTTTCCATATTGTTACTACACTACAATTAACATTTTAAATGTATTTTTTCTGTGTTTCAGATTGTTTTTAAACTTAAGATTCACAAATGAGAAATTCTAGGTCTCAATATTTTTTAATGACTTTTGACATGTATTTTTCAATTGCTTTTAAAGAACTTGGATCTACTTTCATCACTTTCAAGCTATATCCCAGAGTTCATCAAGACTACATTAAGACAGGATGGATACTCCTTCCTCCAGGAAGCCTTTTCTGTTTCCCTACCTGCTCTACTTGTTAAGCTTAGGTGTGTCTCCTCTGTGCTTCTATATAACCCTTCACTATAGAGTTAGGATGTTTTGTTATGGTTATATATTTACTTGTCTTTCTTCCAAAGAAGACTATGAGCTCCTTTAAGGGAAGAGGCAAATGTAATAAATTATTACAATCCCTAGTGCCTAGAGGTGTAACAGATTTCACAATACACTCTTATTGACTGTAAGAAACCAGTGCTTAATCCAACTATATAATAAAATTGACCCATGGAGGATAATAATGGCAATGATTATAAATTGGAGGATAAGAGAGATGAGTAGACTACAGATTTATTCTTTACTCTGGAAACTTGGACGGAATTAATGTTCAGTACATGCTATAATGTTCGATTATTCAACAATTCACACTGGAATCAGGAAGTTGCCCAACACTGAATTTTCCCTTCTCCATCAGCCTGCCTTTACTTCTTTTATATGTCATGTTTCCTTCCTTTAAAAATTCTTAGGGTTTATCACTTAAGCATGCAGATTCAATTACTGGTAGTGCAGCCTAAGGCAAGCAGTCCTATCAGTGCTAAATCTGTTAAAAAAGAAAGTCCACACTTTTCTTGGGGAAAAAAAAAGGTTTTATAATTTGTAAGAGTTCATAATGAATATTTTACCAAGGGCAGAAAATGAGCAAAGAGGTATGAAAGAGGCTATGGGATTATTTCCTAGCAACCCATCAGCCAAAATGAAGCCTAAATATGCTATGTCCTAAATCCCAGTGCAGAAAGAATGTAAGTGATCTTAAAGAATATATGTGCTTTTTTCATTTGTTCAGTTTTTCTTCAACATGCTGATCAATATCATCTATATAGAAATGATCATTAAATATGTGAGGAGAGTTCTGTGATGTTCATGGAGCCACAGGAGGCTCCCTTTTTCTTATATTCACATTCTCTAATAGCAGAGTTGGATTATTGCATTTTTTCTAGTTTCCCACGTTAAGAAGTAGATTGGGAAATTAGAATTGGCTACAGGCTGAATTTTACATGTTAAAGGCTTTACATGTTAAAGGCTTTTGACTTAAAAAGAAATTGGTAAGAAAGAGCCAAGGGTTTCTTTTTACAAGGCCAAAAACATAAATATGCATAACCAGACAAAGTCCTTCATACCTAAATACCAAGTTATAAAAAAATCTTGCTCCTAACCCATGTAGACATGATGCTTACTCTTCAGGGTGAGGTATCCATCTTCATTCCATTCACAAAAAATAGCCACTCATGTCTAGGATCCATCAATGTGTGAATTCTTGACACTTAGCTGCAGCAAGTATTTGCTAAGTGGCATATTCAGAACAGAGCCGCATCTATCATTCAAGTGTTACTAATTTCCATTGTAATGAGCACTTGAGAATGAATAGTAACTTCATTGTTCAGGAATACATGTGCAATCCTGCTGTTGATCACCAATAAACATGAACTCATTTTCCAACCCTCAGAGCTTGCCTCTGGCACAAGGAATTTGGAGGTATGATTTCTGTGGGTAATTATCCCAGTTTGCATGTGTACAGTGCTTTGTAGTTAACAAAGACTTCCATTACATAATCTCACACGTCCAGTAGAAGCGGTGGCCTGACAATTTAATTACTATTAAATTGAAAGCTAACTGTAATCATTTCTGACAAGTCCCCTATCTTTGTCAGCAAATTTAGTGGGTTGAGTCAACTACTAAGTCAATTACTAAGCTGAATCCAGTCCATTTTCCTCCATGCCATCATTGCCCTAGTTGAAGTTCTTATCAGCTCTCTTGATCAGCTACAATATTTCTTCTAACGGATCTTCTGTATTCCAGTCTCCCATCCTCCCCTTCCCACTTCCCAATAAATCCTCCACACAGCAGTCAGAATGACCTTTAGAAAAGCAAATCTATTATGTTATTTTCCCTCCTTAACGTCATTCAATGGCTTACAGCTGCCTTTAAGATAAAGTACAAAATCCTCCACAGAGTAAAAGACCCATGATCTAGCCTCTGCCCAGAGGCTGAATTCTGAGTCCCTCAACACTGAAAAGATTACAGTGATCCACTTTCTACTTCGTCTCTTCATCCACGTGTAATTAAGAAGGGAAGAAACTATAAAACATGAAACAATGTTGTAGTTCAAATAGTTTCTTAAAACAGTTCTGATTACAAAATTCTGGATAAATTTATCAAATCCACCTCCCTTTGATCTCTGGTCAGAGGATTACTTTCTAGCCAGCACTTTGATGCTTGTAAGATGACTTTTAAAAGATGTTATTTTAATTTTTTTTTTTTTTTTTTGAGACAGAGTATCACTCTGTCACTCAGGCTGGAGTGCAGTGGCTCACTGCAACCTCTGCCTCCTGGGTTCAAGCAATTCTCCTGCTTCAGTCCCTGAGCAGGTAGAACTATAGGCGTGCGCCACCACGCCTGGCTAATTTTTGTATTTTTAGTAGAGATGGGGTTTCACCATGTTGGCCAGGCTGGTCTTGAACTTCTGACCTCAGGTGATTCACCCGTCTCGACCTCTGAAAGTGCTGGGACTACAGGCATGAGCCACTGCACACGGACTTATTTTGAACTTGGTTGGGTTTAGTGGAAGGGTCAGTATGCAAACCCAGCCTACCATATCACCAGAAATGGCTCATTACAAGATTTTCTAAAGTTGAACCAGACTCCTGTCTTATAAGAAACCCAAACTGGTTATGACCTATTTTCAGTTTTGTTTTGTTTTGTTTTTTTAAAACTCATTGCTGTATTTGGTTTGCCATGATAATATTGTTTTGGGGGTTTTGTGTCTGTGTTCACATGTGAGATGTGTCTATAATTTTCTGTGCTTGTACTGTCCTTGTCTAGTACTTGTGTCAATGTTATATTAACCTTGGGAAATGACTTTGGAATTGTTTCCACACCTTTTATTCTTTCATAGAAATTGTATAATATTGAAATTAAAATGTGACAGATCATGACTGTAAAATGAATATGGTGCTTTTTTGTAGAAATATTTAAAATGAGTGATTTTGTCATTAATCATTTAAGTTTTCGATTTCTTTTAGAGTCAGCTCCAGTAATTCAGTATTTTTCTAGGAGTTTGTCTTCTCACTTAAGTTTTAAAATTTATTGGCCAAGAGTTTTAAAAACCTTGTGGTGTTTTCATCCCTAATGCATCCTTAGTTGTGTTTCCTTTAAATTTCTAGTATTGTTTCTTGTTGCTTTCTTTTTTTCCTGATCCATCTTTCCAGTGGTTCATAATTTTGTTAGTTTTATTTGCATATAACTTACATTTGGCTGGACTGAATGTCAGTATACTTGTTTTCTATTTTATTAATTTCATTTCCTATCTTTGTTATTTTCTTCTTTTTATCGTTTTGAACTTATTATAGTTCTTTCTTTACCTTCTTATTTTGGATGCTTAGAGCTTAATTTTCAAGTTATTTGTTTTTCTAATACTGACTGAGTCTACTCTAAAAATTCAAAATCTGAAATGCTCAAAATCTGAAACTCTTTTGAGCACTGGCATGACACTCAAAGAAAATGCTCATTGGAGCAGTTTGGATTTCAGATTTTTGGTTTGAGAATGCTCAGCCAGTAAGTATATAATGCAAATATTCCCAAATGTGAAAAAAATTCAAATTCTGAAATAGTTCTGGTCCCAGGCATTTCGGATAACGAATACTCAACCTGTATATATACATATTAGGCTATAAATTCCCGTCTGTAAACATAACGTTAACTATCTCCCACAATCTTTGATGTGTACTATTTTTATTGTGAAGTTTTGTTTATTAATTTCAATTATAATTTATTTTTGTTCTTATGGGTTACTGAAATTTTTGTCATTGGTTTACATCTTAATTATATCAACGAATGTGGTTTGTGTGATACTTATTATTTAAAAATTGTGGGTATTTGCTTTATGGTCTAGTATATGGTGAAATGTTTATAAACATTCCGTGTTTTCTGTACTTGTTAAGTGCAGTGTTCTACATGTACTTCTTAGATCTAGTTTTCTAATTGGGTTGTTTAAATGCCCTCTATACAGTTTTTGTGTGTGTGTCTGTTTTAGTTGCCAATTGCTGAGACGGAGTATGTTAAAATTTCTCACTGTGATGAGGTACTTACTTGTAAATTTTCTTTTATCAAGTGATTTTACAAATCTTCATTTTTTCCAACTACAACAGCAATATATATTAGTTATAAAAAACTCAGTTATAGTTATAAAAATACAAAAATATATTAATGCTAAGATTGAATAGGCCTTGTATTTCCACATAATAACCGTGAGCAATTTGGTATATAATTCTTTCACAATATGTTTTCTAGGTAGGGGTGTGTGGGGTGTGTGGGGGGTGTGTGTGTGTGTGTGTGTCATAATGCTTTCCTAGAAAGCATTATGACAATCGTTTTTAAATTGGGAGACTACATTAGAATAACACTTTAAAAGGAACAGCTGTGACCACCATTTTACTGAGAGGCCATTTTAACACTAAAAAAAAAAAATGTAATCCACCTGTCAGATTCTTCCAATTCCTTGAGGACTGGATAAACTTATCTTAAACTTGACTTAAATCTGTGTGGCAAACTCCATTATCTTCCTTTGAATTTATACTCTGTTTTATGCACAAAGGTGACACCCAGCTTCTTCGAAAACAGTCACAACAACAATAACAATCTCCCCTCTCCATTCATGAGTGTAGTAGGCAAAACTGAAGCCTGTGACTGGTGTAGGTAGGATGGTAGCGAACAGTGTGTGTGTGTGTGTGTGTGTGTGTATAAAGTGGAAGGAAACAGAGAAGAGTCTATTCAACTAAGAAGAGAAAATTCAAATGGAATATCAGACCGCATGACTCTAACTAAGCAAGTCCTTCAGCTCCCTTAACCCAGCCTCACTTTTCTCTAGAATTTTTTACCTTCCTGACTTCTCTCTTTTTCCCCTTGTTTCTCTGCCCCCGCTTTACTTCTCATTCCCGTTTTCCAAAACAATCAAGTTTTTCTTTTTTCTTTTAGGTAGAATCATTTAACATTCAATTCTTTTGAAGTTTGGTCATGCTCTAACATCGCTTTGATTCTTATTACAAGATATTTTCCCAAAAAGTTTACTCACTAAGAGGGGGTCTGGAACTGTTAGGATAGCAAATCCTTTCCACTTTTTATGAAATAATATACCCAGGAGTGAGATTACTGGATCATATGGTAATTCTGTTTTAATTTTTTGTTGAGGAAACTCCATACCATTTTCTGTAGTGGCTGAACCATTTTACATCCCATCAACAGTGCACAAGGGTTCCAATTTCTTCGTATCATTATTGATACTTGCTTTCTATTGATAGTGGCCATCCTAATGGGCTTGAGATAATGTCATTGTGGTCTTGATTTGCCCACAAGACACTTTTTTTCTACCTGAATTGCAAGTCAGACATAAAGTAGACGCCATCATTTTTTCCTGAAAGTTGGGGTTGCCAATAAAGTGCAGACTGCCTAATTAAGTTTGAATGGGGATAAACAAAAATAATTTTTTTTAGTATAAGTATGTCCCAATACTGCATGACACATATTTATATTAAAAGAATATTTGTATGCAATATTTGGGACACATTTATACTTGCCTAAAAATTATTTGTTATCTCAAATCTAAATGTACCTGTGAGAGGCGACAGGGTGCTAGCAGCCCTCACTTGCGATCGGCGCCTCCTCGGTCTTGGCGCCCACGCTTGAGAAGCCCTTCAGCCTGCCGCTCCACTGTGGGAGCCCCTCTTTCGGCCGGCCGAGGCCGCCTCCGGCCCCTTCCGCTTGCGGGTAGGTGTGGAAGGAGAGGCGCCGGCGGGAACCGGGGCTGCGCGCCGCGCTAGCAAGACAGCGCAAATTCCAGCTGGGCGCGGGCTCGGCGGGGCCTGCACTCCCAGCAGCCCGCACTGCCGGCCCCGGGCAGTGAGGGGCTTAGCACCCGGGCCAACAGCTGCGGAGGGGGCGCCGGGTCCCCCGTGCCGCACAAGAATTTGCCGGGCCTCAACCACCTCCCCGCGGGGCAGGGCTCGGGACTTGCAGCCTGCCATGCCCCCACTCTCTCACCCCTGGTGGGCTCCCCTGCGGCCCCAGCCTCCCCGATGAGCGCCGCCCCCTGCTCCACAGCGCGGGCTCCCATCGACCGCCCAATGGCTGAGGAGAGGAGTGCCAGCGCACAGGCGTGGGATCCACTAGGGAAAGCCAGCTGGGCTCCTGAGTCCGGTGGGGACCTGGAGAACTTTTATGTTTAGCTGGAGGATTGTAAATGCACCAATCAGCACTGTGTCTAGCTCAAAGTTTCTAAAGGTACCAATTAGCACCCTGTCAAAACGGACCAATCAGCTCTCTGTAAAATGGACAGATCAGCGCTCTGTAAAATGGACCAATCAGCAGGATGTGGGTGGGGCCAGATAAGGGAATAAAAGCAGGCTGCTGGAGTTAGCAGGGGCAACCCACTGGAGTCCCCTTGCAGTCTGGGGGGGGTTTTGTTCCTTAGCTGTTTTCAATAAATCTTGCTGCTTCTCACTCTTTGGGTCCACACTACGTCTGTGAGCTGTAACTCTCACTGCAAAGGTCTGCAGCTTCACTCCTGAAGCCAGGGAGACCACGAACCCACCAGAAAGAAGAAACTGAAAACGTCTGACCATCAGAAGGAACAAACTGCGGACACACCATCTTTAAGAACTGTAACATTCACTGTGAGAGGGTCTGCAGCTTCATTTTTGAAGTCAGTGAAACCAAGAACCCACCAATTCTGGACACACCTGAACAGTCTCTATTTTTATTTGCTGAAACTGGCAACACTAAGTGCAGGGCACCAGGCACTGCTGTGGCTCAGGCACGTCGCTGTGGATAAGTGGGTCATCTTTCAGCCCGGGGAAGCAGCCAGATCTAGAACACCTCCAGCAATTGCCATATCCTTCAGCTTCAGAAGGCCTCCAGCATGGGCCAGGTGAGTGGGGCCAGGTGTGTGTGTAGCTCTGTGATGGAGAGAGCAACTTACTGAGCAGGACATCCCTATCGTTCATACTGGAGGCTGGGAGATAGTGAGACACCTACATGGCTTCCAGAACATTCTAGTTGATTCTGTTTAGCATTGCAGGTTACAATTTGTCCTTCATGTTCGTCTCTTCTGGAGTGCTGGACCTGATGACTTCAGGCTATAGCCCAACCGCAGCCTCACCTTGATGATCTAATTGGCCCTCACAACTGCATAAGATCAAATCTTTGGAATTAATCACATATAGAATCCTCTCTTTCCTCTCCTCTCTCCACTAATTCACCTTCTCAGAACAAATCCTGAATGATACACGCTGGAATGTGCTCATATCCATTTTTGTATGAGGACACTAGATCTCAAAGATATTAAGTAACTTGTCCAAGGTTATATAAATAGCAAGTGGCAGAAGGAAGCAATATTTGATCTTGGTCTATCTACCTCCAAAAGGCATTGTCAGATTAATCTGTCTTCAGAAATACAGTGGGGTGATCACACATAGTGGAATATTAATTGATCGATGAGTGTCACATTCAAAACAAGCAAGGTAATTAATCTAATTCAGCACTAGTGATTAGGTCTCATTAATACTATATTTAGTAAGTGAGCATCTAATTTCTTTTAAGAGACATAGATAAATTGGAGGAATTTTTAGAACACCAACCAACCAGAGAGGGATTTAGGAAGAGAAAATATTAATGAAATAATGCAGGCAATGAAGTATATGGCAAAGAGGAGGAGTTCTAGTTAGAGCATAAGGGATTCAGCAATATGCACAGAAGTGGGCAGAGAAAGACATAAAAGCCCAGGGCACTAACAACAATTTTTAAGACGAGCAAGTTCCTTGCACATCATCTGACATCCTAGAAAACTGTAAAAGGTGCATACAATTCCTAAACAACCAGTTAAATGCTTAAGTATCTCAAATTATTTAAAAAAAGTGAAACTTCCCAAGCCAAAGGCCTGGCCCCCACCACTTACTCCCATATTTCATCTGTTCTAAGATGTCCTTTTTTTCCCCACTTTTTTTTTCCCTAACAAATTAGGATGCATTTTTTTAAGTCTCATTGTTTTTCTTTCTTAGCAGTACATAATGGTGCATATTATAATCAATGGTATTTTATCATTTGTAAAATATAGTAACTATGCGATCTTGGGCAAATTTATCAATTTCTCTGTGCCTTCATTTCGTCGTCTCTAAAGTGGGATAATAATACCTCTTGTATAGGCTGTCATGAGGAGTAAATGAGCAAACTAAACGATGTGTTTAGAGCAGAGTGACAGTTATCTGTTGACTCAAGAATGCTGCATTCACCACACCAAAACTTGTGGCTAAGAACGATAACCGTTTGTTATTTCAGCTTGATGGTTCTGCTGAAATGAGCTGGGCTTCACGGGGCTTACTCATGCATCTGTGGCCAGCTGGGGTCCAGCTAGGAAGCTCTGCCAGTCATGGTGGGGCTGTCTCCCATGTCTGGAGCTGTGACTATAAAAAGCCTTTGCTTCATGCGTTCTTTGATCTCTGGCAGGCTACCCTGGGCTTACTTTCAGGGTGGCGGCAGAGTTCCAAGAGCAAGCATGGAGGCCCAGGCTCAGAGCTGGCACGCCATTATGCCCGTGGCATCCTATGGACGAAAGCATGCCACAAGGCCAGCCCAGATTCAAAAGGTGGGGAGATAGACTCCATCTCATAATTTGGGAAGCTGAAAAGAGCCTGGGTATTAAGTTGGGGGCTGGATAATTAGGATAATTACAACATTTTGTTGGATAATTACAGAAACATTGGTTTTAAAAGCAATGTACTGCAAATGCTGCCTGGCACGTAGTGTGTGTTCAAGAAATCTTAACTATCATCGTCATCATCATTATTAATAAAGCCCCTCAGGAATTATAAATTGATTCAAGGTGGTTTAGCGCAAGTTGGTTAAAGGAAGAATAATAAGTTGACTGTGGGTATGAGGTGTGTTGGGTACAGCAAATGTATCTGATGTGCATATCAAAGGCTCAGAAGCATTGAGTCTTCGAATATAAACGTTAGAAAAGCTGAGAGTCCAGCTACTCTCAGTCCTTTACCCTATTGGGACGAAAAATGAGTTCAAGGGAGGTGAAATGACCTGTTCAAATTTACGCAGCAGAAGTACCTGAATGCCAAATTTCCATGCCCATACTGTTTCTACCATAAAACGCTGCTTCCCTTCCAAGTATGACTGAGGGGAAAAAAAGATCCTATTTCCTTTTAGGTCCGCAGCAAAATAAAACCTCAAATGAATACAACATGTAATAAAATAAGCCCTTAAATAAACGATCATAAATACATGTTTATTCATCGTGCCGCTTTAAATATAAGCTTTTAGTTTGTTGGAACTTACGAGTCCTTTTTAATGATGTCCAAATATTGTATAATATCAAAATAATTTTTAATTTTAATGAAAGTCATCTATTTCCAATTTTATATATGCATAGAATAAATAGATTTTTTTGTTAGGCTTTGATAAGAATGGGCAGCACATAAAATTCATATATACTTTTTAAGAAGCAGACAAGGATAAATTTCTGTTGGTTTAGAGTTAGAATAAAAACAAACCACTTAGTTTTAAATACTTAGTAAACTTGATTTACTATTTCAAAGAACAAAGTCTGTAAATAGACTTAGTAGAATAATTAAGCATCAAAGACAGTGAAAATATTTTTTACTTACAAATAAATTGGTCTGAAATTCACAAATTGAAGGTAACATTAAAATGCTCAGCAAAATGCGTTTATTGTTTTGTCTACTTTTGTCTACTAATAAGAGCTACACACACTGCATAAGAGCTAATCCTTGGAATTAATTATATATATGTGTATATATATATATTATATATATAGTAGTTTTATTTGTATGATTGTGTATGTGCTATTTGCTGCCATATACTCAAGGGTACGTTTATTAGAGTGCAATGGAGAGAACACCAGGTTTGAAGTCAGGAGAACTAGGTATGAATTTGTCAGTTATACAGCCCTGGATAGTCTTATAACTTACTTGCATAGAGGAATGTTATATTTTAAATATTTATAGGAGAAGCTGTGTAGATAAAAGACAAAAGAAGTTCCTTGTATTTCCATACAATATTTGCCTGCCTTAATTCTTCTTAAAATTATGATAAAATTTACTATCATAACCTTAAGTATACTGTTTAACAATGTGAGTGTTTAAACACACTCACACTGTTGTGCTACCATCACTACTACTATCCACCCACAGAACTCCTCTTATCTATCTTGCAACACCGAGCTTCGATAGCCCTTAAACACTAAATAACTCTATTCTATATCCATTAAACATTAAATAACCCCTCATTTCCTGCTACCCCTAACCCTAGTAACCACCATTCTACTGTCCTATCTCTATGAATTTTACTACTCTATACCTCTAGACGCCTCATATAACTGAATCATAGAGTATTTGTCCTTTTGTGACTGGCTAATTTCACTTAACATAATGTCCTCAAGGTTCATCTGTGCTGTAGAATGTGTCAGAATTTCCTTCCTTTTTCAGGTGGAATCATATTCTATTGTATGTGAGTTGTTTATTGATATTGTATATAGATATATGTTGTATATGGATATATTGCATATGGATATACAATGGAATATGTGTATGCATACAATAGAATATGATTCCACCTGAAAAAAATGATATTTCTGAAAAAAAAATGAATATTTGCTTAGCCATTCATCCATTGGTAGACATTTGGGTTGCTTCTATCTTTTTTTTGGCCATCATGAACAATACTATTACAAACATGGATGTGCTCCACAAAATATTTTTATTTTTGACATACTAAAAATATACAAGTTGACATCAGGCTTAGTCAATGGTATGGTTTGAATGCTTATGATCCCTTAAAATTTATATGTTGAAATCTTAACATCTAAGGCAATGATACTAGAAGATAGAAGCTTGGGAGGTGATTAAGTCATGAGGGCAGAACCTTCATAAATGGAATTGCTGCCCTTTTGAAAGAGACCTGGCTAGGCACGGTGGCTCACACCTGTAATCTCAGCACTTTGGGAGGCTGAAGCAGGTGGATCACAAGGTCAGGAGTTTGAGACCAGCCTGGTCAATGTGTAAAGAAATACAAAAATTAGCTGGGCATGGTAGTGTGCACCTGTAATCCCAGCTACTCAGGAGGCTGAAGCAGGAGAATTGCTTGAACTTGGAAAGCATAGGTTGCAGTGAGCCGAGATTGTGCCACTGCACTCCAGCCCAGATGACAGAGCAAGACTCTGCCTCAAAAAAAAAAAAAAGGAAGGAAAAGCCCCAGGGGAGCTCATTTCCCTGTTCTACCTTGTGAGGACACAGCTCAACAGCACCATCTATGAATCAGAAGTCAGGCCCTCATCAGATACAGGCACTTTGATCTTGGACTTCCCAGCCTCCAGAGCTGTGAGAAATAAATTTCTGTTGACTCAGTTTGTGTTACTTTGTTATAGCAGCCAGATGGACTATTCATTGCAACAAAATTTCCAATTCATTTTGGTGGATCTGGAGAGGCTTAAACAGCTCTTGAATTAAACCCTTTCCACTGTGGAGGGCATAATTGTTTATAGACCATAAAGCTAGGTGTGAAAATAAATATATTTTTTTTTACTTTTATTTCAAGTTCTGGGTACAAGTGCAAGCTTGTTACTTACACAAACTTGTGTCATTGGGGGTTGTTGTACAGATTATTTCATCAGCCAGGTAATAAGCCTAGTACCCGTTAGTTGTTTTTCCTTATCCTCTCCCTTTTCCCACCCCCAACACTCTGAAAGGCCCCAGTATGTTTTGTTCCCCTCTATGTGTCCATGTGTTCTCATCATTTAGCTCCCACTTATAAGTGAGAACATGCAGTATTTAGTTTTCTGTCCCTGTGTTAGTTTTCTATGGATAATGGCCTCCAGCTCTATCCATGCCCCTGCAAAGGACATGATCTCATTCTTTTTTATGGCTACATAGTATTCTATGGTGTGTATATAACACATTTTCTTTATCCAATCCAAATCATGGGCATTTGGGTTGATCTCATGTCTTTGCTGTCACAAATAGCGCCGGAATGAACAGATGCTTGCATGTGTCTTTATAACAGAATGATTTATATTCCTTTGGGCATATGCTCAATAATGGGATTGCTGGGTTGAATGGTATTTCTGTCTTGAGGAATCACCACACTGTCTTCCACAATGGTTGAGCTAATTTACATGCCCACTAACATGTTCCTTATTTCTTCACAATCTCAACAGGATCTGTTATTTTTTGACTTTTGAATAGCCATTCTGACTGGTGTTAGATGGTATCTCATTGTGGTTTTGATTTGCGTTTCTCCAGTGATCAGTGATGTTGAGCTTTTTTTCAATATGATTGTTGGCAACATAAAATTTTTAAAGGAAAAAAAATGACATGTGTGAACACTGTCCTGAACTGCCATTCTATATGAAGAAAAATCTATGTAGTTCTCCATCATTGCTAGTAACAGATGAATGCACTTACCGAAGATCTGCTTTACCCAACGAAAGGTCTTTTCTGGTTTGGTGTCACTTCTCATATACTTCCCTGATCCTCTCAGGATCATGATACACTTCTGGATGGTTTTTTTTTTCATGCTCCTTGGAGCTAACAAAAGCCTGAGTGTAGGCTCAGGTTCTCTCTGCCTGCATACATCATGCCAATGTTCCTGATGCTGCTTCAGGGTATTGGTGCTGCCACTGGTTGTGCTGGTGACGTCTTCTTAAGACTCTCTACAAAGTGGGTTTTATTGGCTGAAGCCCTTCTGCTCTTGGATTTCTCCTAAACTCAGCATACTTCCTATCTACCTTCCCCTCATTGCTTACCACACCTCCTTAGAAATGCATACTTCTCTCAGAAGAAAACCATCAGTAATCCAGATTACATTTTGGTTCCTCAACTGTTTAGTCCCTGGTCTTTTGTTTGGAGGCACATTTTGTGACCCCATTCCTTTGAAGCTTGGCTTTGCATACATAAAATCCAACTTTTTTTTAATATAAAGAGAGGGAAAAGGGAAACTAAAAAAAAAACCTAGATGCCTATAAGTTAACTGCTAAAACAATTTTGGTACTTCAATACCAGTTAACTCATTGTTCTCTCTATTTGATATAATCCCTTCTCTCAAACAACACATATAGTTAATTGCACTGGGGCAGTGTTAAAGGGAAAAAGGATAATGAACTCTAGGTTTTTACTCAAGCCTGGGTGACCCAAAGATAACTATAGATGGGAAGGAGAAGAGAAGTTGAGAAAAAGTATAGCTTGGAGGATTGATTTGTGTGACTGGGACTTGAGCATGGAGAGGGATGGACTGGCTTTCAACACTTGGGTACCACGATTTTCTCTTCCATGCAGTGAGGATGTTAAGTGGGAAGGAGAGCTCATGGTGCTATGGGGGATTGGCAGGAAGGAAGGAGGTTCAACATGCACTGACACCTGCCAGGTCTATGCACATTGGATACATTATCTTATTGATCCGCATATTGACAGAAGGTAGGAAGAATGTTGATTTCCAATTTTATAATAAGAAAAAAATAGGACCTTAAAACCTTAATTAAGCATCATATCTTTTATGAATATCATACAATTTCAACTCAAGATTATTTAGGAATAAACCAAGAAGAAAGGTGGTGCTCCTGATTCTTTAAACTCGGTTGATTGCTTCACTCTGTCTGCATGTCTGTTTACCCAAGGGATAAACAAAAAGATAGGAAAGGGGAGAAGAAAAGGCTTGCAACCTTTTTATAGGGCCTTGGATCATTTGGTGTTTACTGGAGAAACTGCTGCCCACTGAGGGTGACTATGGAATTAGAGACCAAAGCCTGAGCTCTTGGTCTCAAGTCTGGTTCCTACACTTAGAGTGAACTCCCATGTGCCTTCTCTCTCCAGCTTCTTGGTCCACTGGATCCCACCTTGCCAGGTGGTTCTTTAAGTGGAAATCATTTCCTGGTCATTAGCTGAGCAACTAATGTATGCTTGATGTTTTAGTTAACATTGTTTCTTTTTTTGTTAGATTTTTGGTCCTCATGTAAGGGAACTTACACTACTGAACTTAGAATATTTAAACACATAAATGTATATGTATATTTCTACTAATGCAAATGTCTTCCTACTTAGTAATTTTATGTTCAATTTGTGCTTATTAAAAATCTTTTTATAGCACCCCTGAAAAATAAGTGAAGTCATGTGGCTAGGTTAATACTGGGGCGGAAAGGAGGGGGGAAAGTGAAGTAGTGAGGATCAATTAAAAATCAAAGGTCACCAGATACTCAGTAGGAAGACCTCAACCTGTCTGTTCATACCTGTGCCCAAAGACCGTGTATTCTGATATCAGTCCTGTAAATTTCTAAGTGACTATATACTGGTCCAGTGACCCTTGAGCAATTATTCAATTAGAATTTTTTGTCAGTATGTGGTATCTAATACAGAGTATCTAACAATAGGATTGTGGTGAGATTAAGTAAGAAAGCTTATATAAAGTGCTAAAACAGGGCATGGTTTGATAAAGGATAATAAGGAAGTTAGGAACCTGGATCCTGCAACCAGATTGTCTGGATTCAAATACTAGACATACTGTTTACCAGCTGGAAAGACATTTCTCTTCTTGTAGAAATTTCTGAGGATTAAACGAGTTAATCTATGTAAAATGCTTAGCGAAGTGGCTAACAGAAAGTGTCCAATAAATGTTAGCTACTAATATTCATACTGTGAGCATTGTAATCTACTCTCAAGATGCTTTCAGATTTTTTTTAGCATCTATAATTTATTGTAGTAGTCTGTTCTTGCATTGCTATAAAGAAATTACATGAGACTGGGTAATTTGTAAAAGAAAAGGTTTAATTGGCTCACCATTCTGCATGCTTTGCTGGAAGCATGGCTCCCTCATCTGCTTGGTTTCAGGAGAGGCCTCAGGAAACTTGTAATCATGGTAGGAGATGAAGGGGGAGCAGGCACATCACATGGTGAAAGCAGGATCAAGAGAGAGGGAGGAGCTGCCACACACTTTTAAACAACCAGATCTCAGGAGAACTCACTCACTATCCCGAGGACAGTACCAAAAAGATGGGACTAAACCATTCATGAGAAATCTGCCCCCATGACCCAATCACCTCCCATCAGGCCCCACCTCCAACACTGGGGATTACATTTCATTGTGAGATTTGGGTGGGGCAGTATCCCAACTACATCATCTCTATTATATCATCTGCATAACATTCATCAGGTTCATTACCAAAGGTTATGTAACCTACCCTGTACAGTGTGTTAAAGGAAAATCCTTGGCCAAATTAAATTTAACAGAGTTTAACTGAGTAAAGAACAATTTGCTAATTCGGCAGCCTCCTTAACAAGAGTAGGCTCAGAGAGACTCCAGTACAGCCATCTGGTGGAAGGAGATTCAGGGACAGGAAAAAGAAAGTGAGATAGAGAAAATGGAAGTGAGGGACAGAAACAGCTGGGTTGGTTATGGCTCAGCCGTTGCCATATTTGAATGCGGTTGGAACAGTTGGCCCCCTTTGCCCAAATCTCGGTGATTGGTGCGAGTGTGGGCTATAGTCTGCTTATACCTTTATTTAGGTTATCGTTTACTATGTACAGAGAAATTTTTAGGCTGAACTTAAAATATTGTAAGGAGACAGCTTTAGGCTAAACTTGATTTAACAAGTGAAAATACAGAATTAGGAAATAACAAGTAATTAGAAGAATTCTTAACATCTTCGTATGTTCATTTCTCTTTATTTAGTTCATTACCTGCAATTAAAAACATTTTAATCACAAGTCTCTCAGTCTCAAACCTGTTGTTTTGCATTTGGTAAATGTCTGTTATTTCTCATAGATATTTGTATCATTTTATCATTTTTCCTATCTAATTTACTAATATTCTTCATGAAATTAGTTGGTTTCTTGAAGTGCTCCCCAGAGTTTTATTAGTTGATAATTTCTTTGTTGATGATAGTAGCTTTTTTATCCTTGGAGAAAGTTTTCTACAATATTAATGGGAGTCTGAACTGATCTTCTAACCTTCCTAGATGCCTAGAAACAAGCTTTTTGTAGAAGGATAGCGATTATAGAACCTTTCTCAATTTTGCCAGTCAGACACCTTGAAGAAATCAATTAGTAGGCAAATTATTAACTAATTGAGCATTTAGAGTGTTCTTACTTTTGAAAAATCAATTAGGCCTTTGTCCTTAGTTTTCAAGCATTATTTCATTATTAATTGTTTTAAACAGCAGTTCATCTGCAGTGGATCCAGATCAGCTGACAGTTGTTGTTTGTTTATATTCTGTGCTTAATTGATTAATACAATGAGCTGAAAACCTTTAACATCATTGATCATGTCATGGAATGCTGAGTAATTGGCTGGCAAAATGTGATTTTTAAAAATTAACGATTCAATGGTTCAAAGGAATTTAGTAGCAGATTGCAGTAGGCAAAAAAAGAGGATTTTCAGTATTCAACATGGATGATCTGAATGATAGTTCCACCTCATTCTTGGAGCCAATATTTTTTTTTATCTTCATTAGTGATAATTTCTTGTACTATATTAAGCACAGTAGGTCACATTTATTATTTTAATGACACTTTTATTTCCACTGTGTAAACACGGCTTTCAGTGAAAATTTGAAAAGATTGCCATTTGTTGTCAAACTGTTGTCAGAACTACAAAAAGAAGATTAAATTTATAGGATACAGTTTCATACTTTATAAGATCTTCAAGTGGAAGCAATGGTGAGAACTGGGTGGAACAGGAGTTAGAGGTCTTAGCTCAGGAATTTGCTCTTCTAAGAAACTTTTCCTGAACCTCGTCTCTGTAAGCTCTGAGTCCCTTTCTAGGCTCCCATGGCTCTTTAGATGTAGCTCTGTCCCTACAGTTGTCATAGTATTATTGGGTTTATTTGCATGGCTTCCTTGTCAATGAGACTAAACTTTCAGAGGTCATGGACTTACCTAAGCACTTTTCTATGTTTAGTATGGCACCTCTTTTTGGAACAGAATTGATGCTGAATAAATATTGGTTGACCGAATGAAAGGAAATGTGTACACACGCACACACACATACATATACACACACAGAGAACATTTCATTTAGTCAGGAAAATATATTTTGGTTATACATGTGAAAAATCCACTATTATTATGATTATGTATGTATGTATGTTTCTATCTCTAATTTACCTATCTTTCATTAACATTTAAAATCAAAGTCCCTGAGTTTCCAAGATATGTCTCACAAACATGTAAAATTTTTTCCTTTGGCAAAACCTCAGAGTTCAGCCAAGGTCTTAGGTCAACTGCTGAAAAGCATTTTAATCCGTGTTATCCCTGTGTCTTCAAATATTTCTTGAGCTAAAATTTTAAATCAGTGTTCTCCAAAATGCATTTGATAGAAAAAAGTAACTCAAGATATTACTAACAAAAGGATCAAATAAATTTGATAAAACACGGTAAATTTATCCCTTTGGGAAATGCACGATGTGCATTACAATATTAAAGTTTCTCAGAATTCCAGTCACAACTTTGCACATCCCCAATTTTTTTTTTACACTGAAATTCTTTTTTGTGAATCATTCACTAATATCTCTGGGAACTAATGGTCTGTAGAATCTATTTTGAAAAATGCTGCTCTAACAACAAATAGATCAGAGATTGTGATTTTTGTTGTGCTTCAGGTATGGAAAAAATGTGATGAGGAAAATCAAGGTCTTACAGACTGCTCAAGGCGTTCTAGCCTATTAGTATGGCAATTTTAACTGTTTCATTTTCCATGTATTTGTTGCTTTCTCTTTTAGTAATAGTTGTTTATTGCAGAAAATTTGAAAAACAGATAAAAGGAACAAGGAAAAAGTCTTTCTGGCTGTTTTCTTTAAAAGGTTGCATGCTCAAATAGATTTGGGAAGTGTGGGGTTAAACAAAGTTAGACTTTTATGCCTTTTCAGGACTTTAATATGATCACTAATGGACAACTTGTTTCTGCACCGGGGCTATGGTATACGGTTTTCCCCAATTTTGTGAACACAGGCCGCTCTTGTTTCTAAGCATTTTGGGGAACAAGGCTTGTGGGAACTCTCTGTGTATAATGAAGAGACTTTTGGAAGGCCTCCACTGATTGCTACCCAGTATTACTCACTGGAAGGTCAAGGTCTCCCAAGGTTACACAATCTGAGACACTGGAAACCCATTTCAAGACCCGACAACTTGTCACAGTTATTTTTACCCAAGGACTGAGCTGTGGCTCAGGACACAAGGACCCAGATGGAGAGAGCTAAAAATAATAAAATTAAAATTAATATGCATTTGGGAAACAATTGCTCAGGCAAACCAACATGCGCAGATAATGGATTCTGTCCGAAGCTTCATTTTCCAAACTGAAGAACAATAATATGCGTATTAACCCAGGTGAATGTCTAAACAGATTCTTGGCAGCCTATGATTAGATAAAGGAGCTCATGCATCCTGAATGCAATTTACGTAGTTAAAATTAAGCACCATCACAAAGGGACAAAGATGAGACACAGTAAAGTTCAAACGATTGTTACTTTCAAATTTTCTTTCTCATGTTCTTAATTCCAAGTAACTTTGTAATTTAAACATAATTTTATTTTCTTTCCAAAATGGTTGAGTTTTACCTTAATCATTGGGTGTTCGGGAGGCTGTGGTACACGATGTTTATTTCTTAGAAAAAAAATTGTTAAGAATCTATAAAGAAACTTAAATTATGTAACCTTTTTATGTTGTCAGTAATTCACGGTTAAGGAAAAATTGTGGTTTAATACTTTTGTCATTTGTAGATGTAGCAGCTGCTGATAAAATAGGAGGAGATTCATTAAAAACAATTTGCAAATGATAAAGATTTCATATTTAGAGGAGCTTGATTTCAAAACACATTTAGTGTATAAAAGTCTGTTTCATCATGGGAAGAAAAGGGTACTTTTTTTAAGTACAAATTTAAAAGCAAGTGAATAGTAAAATTTAAAGGAATCATGGAAAAATACTTAAATATTTTGTTTAGAAACACTGTTGTGTATTATAAGCTTGGAAGTAAGTTATAAGTTTTATAAAATTAATATTTTTAATTGACAAATCATAAAAATATACATTATGGAGTAAAATGTGGTGTTCTGGTATACGTATATGATGTGGAATAATTAAATCAAGCTAATTAAAATATCCATCTTCTTACTTGCTTATTTTATTTTACTTTATTTTTTTTGAGACGGAGTTTTGTTCCTGTTGCCCAGGCTGGAGTGCAGTGGGGTGATCTCGGCTCACTGCAACTTCTGCCTCCTGGATTCAAGTGTGACTCTTCTGCCTCAGCCTGCAGAGTAGCTGGAATTACAGGTGCCCGCCACCATGCCGGGCTAATTTTTTGTATTTTTAGTAGAGATGGGGTGTCGCCATGTTGGCCAGGCTGGTCTAGAACTCCTGACTGCAGGTGATCCACCCGCCTCTGCCTCCCAAAGTGTTGGGATTACAGGCATGAGCCACCGTGCCCAGCCCTTACTTGCTTATTTTTTTGTGTTGAGACATTTGAAATTTACTTTCCTAGTTATTTTGAAATATGCAAAATATTATTATTGACTATAGTCACCCTGCATGCAATAGATCTCAAAACTTATTCCTGCTATCTGAAACTTTGTACCCATTGACAAATAACTTCCCATTTCCTTGCTCCTCACTGCCCCTCCCCAGACCCTGGTAACCATCCTTCTACTCTGTGCTTCTGTGAGATCAGCATTTTTAAATTCCACATATGAGTGAAGTCATGTGGTATTTGTCTTTCTGTGTCTTTGTCTTATTTCACTTAGAATAATGTCTTCCAGGCTTAACTACATTGTTTCAAATAACAGAATTTTCTTCTTGTTAAAGGCTGGATTGTATTCCATCATGTATGTATACCACATTTTCTCTAAATATTCATCCATTGATGGACACTTATGTTGATTCTATACTTTGTCTGTTGTGAATAATGCTTCAATGAACATGGAAATACAGATATCTCTTTAACATACTGATTTCAATTCCTTTGGCTATATACCCAGAAGTGGTAATGTTAGATTATATGGTAGTTCTGTTTTTATTTATTTGAAGAACCTCCATGCCATTTTCCGTAATGGCTGTACTAATTTACATTTCCATCAACAATGCACAAACTCCCCTTTCTCTGCATCTTTGCTAACACTTCTTATGTGGTATCCTTTTGATAAAAGCTGTTCTAACAGGCATGAGGTGATATCTCACTGTATTTTTGATGTGCATTCCCCTAATGACCAGTGATACTTTGACCATTTGTATGTCTTCTTTTGCGAAATGTTTGCGTAGGTGTTTTTTTTTAAATTTTTACATTTTAATTTTTTGTTTGTTTGTTTGTTTGTTTGTTTGTTTTTTAGAGAGAGAGAGAGAGAGTCTTGTTCTGTTGTTACCCAGGCTGTAGTCCTGGAGTGCGGTGGCTTAAACTCAGCTAACTGCAGCCTTGAGCTCCCAGGCTCAAGTGATTCTCCCGTCTCAGCTTTCTGAGTAGCTGGGACCGCAGCCACCAGCCCCCACACTTGGCTAATTTTGTTTTTTTAGTTTTTTTATAGAGACGGGGCCTCACCATGTTTCCCAGGCTGGTCTCGAACTCCTGGGCTCAAGCAATTCGCCCACCTCAGCCTCCCAAAGTGCTGGGATTACAAGCGTGAGCCATTGTGCCTGACTTCTTGCCTATTTTTGAATTTTTTTTTTTTTATTTTCTTGCTATTGAGTTGTGAGTTTCTTATATATTTTGGATATTAACCCCTTATCAGATGTATGGTTTGCAAATATTTTCTCCCATTCTGTGAGTTATCTCTCCTCTATGTTAATTGTCAAAGTAAAAATTTGAAAGAGAAAAGATATCAATAAATAGAAATGGTTAAAAATAATTTTTAAAAATCTGTTTTTGAAATAGATATAACCATTTGCTGAGCACACGCTGTATATAGGCATTAACTGAATATTTTATGTGAATTATTTCATTGAGGCCTGTCATCCACCCAGAAAAGAGTATACTTTGTTTGTTTCACTTTAAACCTGAAACAAGGTAAAGAATGCCTAGCACAGTAAAGAGAATTAGTATAGAACACAGTTAGTGACAGGTTCTCATCAATTTTGCAATAAAATGATCATAGTATCACCAAATCATGTTGTTTTTTTCTTTTTGTCATCAAAGAATGAATCAGAATGCCGCATTTGATTCTCTTCATGGGTGGATTTTTCTTCATTTAAGAGCATTAATTTTTGATTTCTTATAAAAGATACATTTCATCACTTATAATTCTTCTCTTTACATCATCAATAAAAATCTGGATAAAATAAGCCTTTTTATTATGTAGAATTATAATAATTATAATCATAATAATTCTTCCCATCTTTTACTTAATGTAGCCTAGATAAATGACAGTGAAAAAGCATTTTGTGTATAAAAGCGCTATCAACAATGCTACCTTCCAGGAACATAAATTGATACGTGGAAGAAGAAAGGAGTCAAGTGTGATAGCTTCTAGCTCCGATAGTAGTGGGTATAGAAGGAAGAGTATGTGCATATTTCTTTGTCTTTAAAAATTTTAAATAAGGAAATGAGAGAGAGAAAGGAGAGAGAGAAACTGACCCAAGGATAAAAAGCAGAAACTCTTTATGAAATTGTGTTTAATATATTGTCTTAATGTTACTGTAACTTTTTAGGGATTTTTTTAAAAGAAGAGAAAAAAAACTTGTGTTTATATGTGTGTGTGCATATATATATATATATATATATCTATATACACACAAATAAGCATGAAACTAACTGCATTAAAAGAACTACAGATACCCTTCTTTTTAAAACTCATATTTTATTTTCATGTTTATGAAGGTGAGGTTTAAAAACACAAAAGGCATTCAATTCAGAATTATAGTTTTCACAGAAATTGCAGCATAATTCTATTTCACATTTATTCATATTTTATAAAACATACGACCATTTCCTAAACCTCTGGGTATAATAACATATTTTGAAATACCAACACAATTACCAGGCTGAAAAAGAGCACTAACTAGGTATCTTCTCAAAGAAAACCATTTCACACACCTACTCGGACTTACATATTAAGCCAGAAATTTAATATTTCAGATATATAAAAGAACAAGTGATCATTTCTTTGGGATTTGTAGCTTTGGATTTTAGACTTCTGTCTATTTAGTATTTCAAATGGGGCACTGCATTTATGTAATTTCTGGTGGGTATTGAATATATGAGCTTTGATGATAGACTGGCTCTCCTTCATTTCCTTGAAATCAACACAAAATTGAATACCTATTTTAATATGTGTTGGGATTTCTGCATACAAATGAAGCATTACTAAACAATTCTGTGTGTTTTAAGAAATCAGCACAGTTCAATGTTTTCCTAATGCTCTGAGTCTGGGGTACATAAATAATCATTTTAATTCTCTGGTAGACACTGAATTACATAGTAAATTATCTCAAGCTTGGGAAAGCTCTATTTTTTAAAACTCACATATTCCTTCTATATGAAGAATCTGAGATATGAATTAACTCAAATGGTGTTCAAAATTTTGACTAAAATTAACTGTAGCACTTAAAATAATTCTTACTATTTTAAGGAAGAAGCTTTGGAGACCATTTAAAAAATGATTTTATTGAAGAAGAAAAAGGCAGAGAGAAAGAAAGATAATTAATAGGATATACTAGAGATGAATAATGAAATGAAAATATACAGATTTGCCAGAGCCCCAAGCACTCAGTATAATATTAATCAAATCTTGCCAACTCTTAACTGAAATAATTAGAAAACATTCTTAGCCTGCTTGATCATGTTGGCATTTTAATTAAACTCTCTTGGATTCCAGAGAAAACTATATATATATATATATATTTGGAACTCTTTTTGTTCGGCTATTACCAAAAATACTTTTGAAGGTAGTAACCAAGTAGTATAATTGGAGTCTGGATATATAGGAACAAGACAGAACATGCTACCATAGATTCAAAATGTTGACTTTTCAAGAAGTTGTCTATAATTCTACAGCTACAAGAAACCCAAACAATGAAATGCAGATTTAATTAGAACAAACTTCCCATGTTTTCGGAGATAATGCTATGGTTATTCTTCTATAGCATGTACCTAATAGAACAGTTCTGGTCTAGTGAAATTAAGATTTTCAATAAATAAATAGCTCACAATTTAATATATACTTATATAGCATCCTAGATGCCAAAGACAAGTTCTTGGTGCTACAGAAATATTAACTCATTTAATCTTCATAACCACCTTCTAATATCATTTTAATGATGAGGACAGGGAGGCACAGGGAGGTTAAACAATTTGTCCCAGATTGTATAGCTAACTAGCTGCAGAGTGAGGATTTCAACTAGGTAATCTGATTTCAGAGTCTGTGTGTTCAGCCTCCACTCTATGCCTCCTAATGCTCCTCAGATGCCTTTTGCATATTCAGCAGGCTGATTTGGTGGTACACATATATCATCACATTTAATCCCCAGCATGGTTCTGCAAAGAAAGTGTATCATCATTTTACAGATGGGGAAAAAGAGGCTCAAGGAAATTAAACATTTGATCAGGTTTAGACTACCAGCAGAAAGGATGTAAGTCCATTTCTATCTGACTCTAAAGTGCATGCTTTTACTGACCTCTTTCCAATATATTATTGTTTTTTAAAGATTCAGGCATTTCATTTAGCTACCTTACATTGTAAATAAAATTAAGTTATTATTTCAGGCAAATTGAACTTTAAGATATCAGATAAATTGAAATTTTATTGAAATTTAATTGAAATGTATCTGATTGTGTAAGGTTATTCATTCTTGCACCCAACATTTACTAAACATCCATTAAGAATGGATTTAAAACTTGCCCCCATTTTCTGGGGACAAAATTACCGTAATTTTGATGTCACTTGCAATAAAGCCTTCTTCTTTGGCAATACTTGTGTATTAGTCTGTTCTCACACTGCTGATAAAGACATACCCAAGACTGAGCAATTTACAAAAGAAAGAGGTTTAATGGACTTACAGTTCCACATGGCTAGGAGGCCTCACAATCATGGAGGAAGGTGAGGAGGAGCAAGTCACGTCTTACATGGATGGCAGCAGGCAAAGAGAAAACTTGTGCAGGGGAACTCCTCTTTATAAAACCATCAGATCTCATGAGACTTATTCACTATCATGAGAACAGCACAGGAAAGACTTGTCCCCATGATTCAATTACTTCCCATCAGGTCCCTCCCACAATACATGGGAATTCAAGATGAGATTTGGGTGGGGACACAGCCAAACCATATCAACTTGTTATCTCAGTGATTAGTTTTCTGCGCAGTGAGCAACAAGACCTAGGCCAAACCCCTTGCATTTGGCAACAAAATTCTGGAGGAATCTGGCTTTTATGGGGCCAGAGCCGTATATATTATGGGAGACATTCTTTAAGATAAAGAATACAAATTATGCATGTAAAATTAGATATGTAAGCATTTAATAACTACTCAGTATGAATGACGAAAAATACAAATTATGAAACCATTATACCATGATGCAGTCTACTGCCCATGACCTTATCATGCTGGGTGGGTTTGCACAGTAGGCAAGAGTTCTTTCAGTGGGAAATTAGCAACAGCTTAATTATATTAATAGATGGCCAGGGCCTTCCCAGGCTTTTGAAATAGACATGGGTGTAAGCTTCATCAGCTCCCAGTAAATCCAGATTTGCAGTAGGTCTTCTGGCAGGCACCCATTCTGTTCAAGGCAACGTTTTGCCCTACAATAAATGGTGAATTTGCCAGCCTCAAACAGTATTAGGCCAGAAGCAGGATTATGTGGATCTAGAGGGCTAGAAATGTAGGCAGCAAGAGAAAAACAAACAAACAAATGAAAACAACTGTGTTCTTTATTTTTGGTTGGATTATACTAATCTGGAAAAATTGAACAAAATCCATAATGACATAAAAAGTGAGAAAATAAATCTTTGTACTGTCTCCCTACCCCCAAAGTTACAAAGAACATTGGTAGGTAGAAACCTTGCCTAAAAATCTGATGCAGACTGAGATAGAAGAAAAAACAAATTTCTAAGCTTCTCTTGAGGCTTTCTAGAATTAAGAATGATGAGCACATGTAGAGGGAAAGTCATTGTAAGGGTCCCAGTTTCTTTTTCATTTTTAAGTTGACTAATAATAGTTGTACATACTCATGGGGTACATAGTAATGTTTTGATACATATAATATATAGTGATAGATCAGGGTAATTAGCACATCCATCATCTCAAACCTTGACCATTTCTTTGTATTGGGAACAGTAATATCCTCCTCCTAGCTCTGAACCCTTCATTTGGGCTGGAGAAGGAAGAGGAAAAAATGAGGAGTGAAAGTCTGCATAATGATGGAACGTGTTATCTCCATTCTGGGCTGGGAAACCTTTGGAGATTCACTTACTCATAAATAATTATTGTCCTTATTATGCAATAATTTATTTGATTACTTGAGTAACAAAAGGCATAAAGTGAATTAAAAAAATGAAAATACTCCTCAGCTCCATTTCCATCTCTTCTCAGCAAGTATTTGCATTGGTCGTGGGAGACCAGAAGCCTATAGGAAGAATGAAGAGTTATCATTTCACCTTACACTAGTCTAGGGACAAGAAAGAGATCAAGGCCTCTCCTGTCAAAGCGAACACTAGATCGTTTCACAGATTCTCTACCAAGGGATATTTGCAGTAGAGAGGCTGATCTGTGGGTTACAGGCATATGAGAGTGTTCATCATTTTTTCATTTACGAGTGCAGAGCCTGGGGCACAAGAACAAACGGAGACCCATATGCCAATTGTCTAATTGTTTGAAAGTTATAAATCAAATAGCAAATCATTAAATAAAACATGTAGTTATTTCCTACCTGGAAAAAATGTGCTTTCATAATGACAAAATGGAAAAATATGTGTAAAGCTGTGAATTTCAGATGACTGAAAGTTGGCTAAATGTATCAAAGATGACTGATTTTATTATTTTGCAAATGGCTAGATGTTCCACTGACAAATCAAAGATTTACAGATAAATGAATATGTATGTAATATATACATGATATGTTTAGTTTATAAAATATGTCACCTGCATTTCAGCAGAATCACTAATTATATTGTCATCACATTTTTACATAATTTGTGTTTGCTTGGCAGGAATAATGTAAAGTAGGGGATGGCGAACATCTTAAAGAAGCAGTTACTGAATATTTAAGGTTTTTCCAGATATATTGTTTCTGTTACAACAGGTCAATTCTGCCATTATAGCACTAAAGCAGATACAGATAATATGGAAACAAATGGATGTGACTGTGTTCCAACAAGACTTTATTTTCACATGCCATAGTTTGTTGACTGTAATCTAAAAGATTTAAAAACAAATTAATATTTAATTTTTGTACACAATTAAATGTATTCTCATTAAGAATGTAAAGCAAATATTAAAAGAAACAGTTTTTCACGTATAGTTATCCTTTAAAATATTTACATAATCTATTTAAATTAAATCAAATTATGTTTATTAAATTATAATCAATGATATCAAATGTTTAGGACAAATTATTTAAATGAAGCTAAACTTTTAATCTTTCAAAGTTTAATTATGCTTTATTAAAATTGTATTAAATATGTATGTTTCTTTTTAATTTTGGCATTCATTATTTTTTCAGTTCTGGCATTTGATATCCATCTAGTTGCCAATGTAATTAATTAGTAATACCCATTATGAATGTCACATCTAGACCTATACCTATACAAATTTAAGTGTATTGTGATTTCTTAGCATTTCAGAATGATCTTTACCCCCATTTGCAATGGTTGCAAAAACGTAGCTAATTCATAGTTGCTAATTTGCAACTATGAACTGGATCAAAAAGACAAACAAGAATATTGATAAATGGTGTAAGCTATACTTATATGCAAGAATCTATTGTATTCATGCTATGGAAGGGAATGCCTTTTCAAGTTAATGAATTCATATTCCCTCCTGCTGAATTTCTTCTCCTGCTCAAATTATCTGCTTACTCTGGATCCCTATCTGTCTCTATCGTTGGCAGTGGCACAACCCACCAGCCCACAGCATTTGAACATAATTACTTTTTATTTAGGTAAGATAGGTCATGAATGAACATAGGTATTTCTCTGAGGACTGAATGGTGTTAGTCACAAAGGTGATGTTTAGCGATGTTCTGAGAACCAGTTATTAAATGACAGACACACTCATTGTTTTAGGAGAGAAAAAATGTTTCTAATGGGACAAATTTGGGTTTGGATACCTTTTTTTGTAGATAATATTTTTTAATACAAAACTTTGAAAAAAATTGTGACAATTTACTACAATAAAGTGTACAGATTTTAGATATAAAATTAGATGAGTTTTGACAAATGTAAACACCTATTTAACCAACACCAAAATCAAGATATTGAACATTCCATCATCGCGGAATATCTCTCTCTCTCTCTCTTTTTTTTTCCAGACAAGATCTCACTCTGTCACCCATGCTGGAGTGTGCAGTGGTGCAATCGCAGCTCACTACAGCCTCTATTTCCTGAACTCAATTGATTCTCCTGCCTTAGCCTCCCAAGAAGCTGGGATTACAGGCTTGCACCACCACACCTGACTAATTTTTCTATTTTTTTTGTAGAGATGAGGTCTCACTATGCTGCCCAGGCTGGTCTGGGACTCCTGGGCTCAAGTGATCCACCCGCCTTGGCCACCCAAACTGCTGGGATTATAGGCGTGAGCCACCATGCCTGGCATTGTCTGTCTCCTTCTAATAAATCTCGATAACCAGAGGTAACCACTGTTCGAATTTCATTTTGCCTGTTTTAGCACCTCATATAAATGAGATCATATGGTATGTACTATTTTGTGTCTAGCTTCCTTTGATTAATGCAATGTTTTCCAGATTAATCCATTTTTAATTTTGTGTAGTCTGTAGTTTTTATGGCTGAATACATATAACTTATGTAAATTTATATTTAAAATTCCTAGCATAATATATATTTATTATAATATATGTCTATTCATCCTTTCCCTTGTTAATGGACATTTGGTTGTTTGCAGTTTGTGCTATTATGAACAGAAAAGATCCTTACACAATTTTTTGTAAGGACATATGTTTCTTCTTGATAAATACCTAAGAGTAGAATTATTAAGTTATAGGGTAGAAACATGTTTAACTTTATTAAAAAACTTTCAAATAGTTTTCCGATGTGGTTGTACCATTTTTGTATGAGAGTTCCCATTGCTCCTCATCTTTGCCAGCCCTTGAAATTGCATTAAAAAAATGTTGGCCAATCTCCTGGGTATAAAGTAGTATTTTATTTTGGTCTTAATGTCCATTTCCATGATGATTACTGACATTGAGCATCTTACAATATGCTTTTTGGCCATTTGTGTATCTTCTTTTGTGAAATATTTGTGCATACCTGTTGCCCACTTAAAAATAATTAGGCTATTTGTCATTTACTATTGATTTGTAGGAATTCTTTATATATTTTGGGCATTATATATATACACACACACACATAGACATATACATTACACATATATATGCATTTCTGTATACATACACATATGTACATCTATAATGCATATTTCCATATACATGTATTATATATGTGTGTGTGTATATATATGTAATGCATACTTTCTCTTATTCTGACATGCCTTTTCATTTTTTAAATTCTATTTTATGATAAAGATGACTTAAAAATTTTGATGACCCATATGCTCTTTTACACATTGTTGTAAGGGTGAGTTTATGATATGAAGGGTTCCTGGAAAGTACTGGGTTCAGGTTAGCAATCCCTCTTGCCGAGGTCTAAGCCTATTCTAGCTCCTTTATTTTTTATCTGCTCTCAAGGGAGACTTACAGTGTTGAAAATATTCCAAACCCTGTTCTCTCTGATATGTGTTCTTGACATTTATTCTAAAGGGCCATATTACAGTTGAGCCTTGAACACCATGGGTTTGAATTTCACAGTTCCACTTGTACGCAGATTTCCTTCTGCCTCGGCCACCCCTGAGACAGCAAGACCAACCCCTCCTTTTCTCCTTCCTTCTCAGCTTTTGCAATATGAAGATGAAGATATAGGACTTTATGATGATCTACTTCCGATTAATGAATAGTAAATACATTCTCTCTTCCTTAAAATTTTCTTAACATTTTCTTTTCTCTAGCTTACCTTATGAGAATATAGTACATGATATATATATATAATGTACAAAATGTATGTTAATTGACTGTTTATGTTATCAGTAAGGCTTCCAGTCAACAGTAGACTATTAATGGTTAAGTTTTTGGTGAGTCAAAAGTTATATCCAGACTTCTGACTGCATGGGGGGTGAGGATCCCTAATCCTGGGTTGTTCAAGGGTCAACTATATTTGATTAGCAAGAATAGGAGTGCAGAAGAAGATAGAGTCTTTCTTGCTGTGATGTCTCCTTCAATACATTACGTGTATGGTTGAGACAAATTACTGCAGGTCTCATACCTGGAGTATTACTTCTTTAGAAAGAACTTGCAATATGTTTTAGGCCCCAAATCTGAATCCTTTAAATAAATAGTTTATTAGCTTTCTCTGGAGCTGTTCTCTCCAGAAAGCTAGGCATGAGTCTAAGCGATGAGTTAAAGTAATCTGAGGTAGATACTTCAGTCTTTTTCGCCACCCTTATGCCCTAAAATACATGCTAGGGGACTTGGCTAATGTGCTCAGGATACACTAGCCACAAGTTCTTTGGACAGACCTAGACATAATTAAGCCCCAAGATCAGTAAGTATGATTTGAACAAATAAATGGATAAGAATTAAAATAACTTGAATAACAACTCTTTGAACCCTTCTACCACTTGCTTTCACACACTGATCTCATTGGTTTTTCCTTATTTCTAAACATGCCATCATTTCTCCTACCTCAAGATAATATGTACTTTTTCTCCTTCTTTTTCTAAAAATGTCTCTGTTTTCTCTTTACTTCACTAGCTAGAACTGTTTCAGAAACTTCAAACAATTGCCCTTGGTTATTGTTTTAATTTATGTAAAGTTGACATCAATGCTGCGACACAGTAATATAGTTTGAGGTGGTATTTTCTTGGGACTTCATTATACTGCCTCTTTAATTATCTAGCCCCCCTGAAAAATCACTTGAGCCCAGACAGTGTGTTTTGTTCATTAATAAACCTTGGTACCTAGCATCTTGTTGTGCTTGAATAGAGGCCCTGAACTAAGCTTCCACTTTAACAATGACACCTCTGTATTAGGAAAATAAAGCTTCACAGTCATTTGATATTCCCCATTTCATTGCAGTGTTCATGCCTCCCCTAAAGTTTATAACCAGGACTAGACTGGGGCTCTAAAAGAATCCCTCCTTCCATCTCCCAAGATGCCTGAGGGTTTCAGTATCTTTTCCATTTCCTAAAAAGATTTAGGGCACTGTTATTCTGGGGGATGTTGAGCAATTAAATAAGATGTCTAGGCTAGTTCATATTATAATCTACTGTTGAGAATAGGGAATGGGGAAGGGACACTGATATTAATAGAGACTGAGTATTGGCAGACACAGTCTAGGAGCTTTACATAACCAGTTTCATTTATGATAGCTGATAGGACATTAAGTTTTTTTGAGGAGATAGGGATAGGAATATTGATAACAAGTAATGATTAAAAGTGTGAATTCTGGAGTCAAGAGACTGGGGTTCAAATCTTTGCCCCACAACATGTAAGCTCTGTTATCATAGACAATTGGCTCAAAAGCTCTCTAAGCCTCAGTTTTCTCATCTTTAAAATGTGCATAATAATTATATGAGTCTGTTTTGTGACAACAAAAAAAAAAACCATAGATTTAGTAGCTTATAAACAATAGAAATTTATTTCTCATAGTTCTGGAGGCTGGGAAGTCCAAGATCAAAATGCCAGCATATCTAGTGTCTGTGAGAGCTCACTTTCTGATTCATAGATGGCATCTCTCACAGTGTCCTCGCATGGTAGATAAGGGCAAACAAGTTTCCTGGGGCCACTTGTATAAGGGCACTAATCTCAACCATGAGGGCTCCAGCCTCATGACCTCATCATTCCCCCAAAGTTCCCCCCTTTTAACACCATTACCTTGGGGGTGACAGTTTCAACATATGAATTGGGGGAGACACAAGCATTAAGACCATGGCAATTATAATATGTACTTCATAGGATTGTTGGGTGATATGTGATTTAAAAGAGTAAAGAACCCCAAGTGTAGTGCCTAATGCATAATAAATGTTCAATAAGCATTAGCTATTATTATTATTGTTATTGATATCAAGGATAAGACCTCTGGGACATGAAAGCTCTCAAATTTAGGTGAGAGAAATTCTGGAAAGTGGGAGAGTTGGCAAGGAAAAGGTCTCTTGAATAATTTTGTATCCCCAAACACTATCAGTATGTGTATGTTTTGAAGGGAGTTGTAAAGGGCAGAAAATAATTAGGATGACTTGAAATTTGGCAAAGGGAGGGATAGAGTAAAGCAAGGGTCCCCAACCCCTAGGCCAGAGACTGGTACCAGTCCCTGGCCTGTTAGGAACCTGGCTGCACAGCAGAAGGTGAGTGGGGAGCTAGGGAGCAAACTTTCATCTGTATTTACAGCCACTCCCAGTCACTTGCATTACTGCCTTAGCTCTGCCTCCTGTCAGATAGGTGGCAGCATTAGATTCTCAGAGGAGCACTAACCCTATTGTGAACTGTGCATGCAAGGGATCTAGGTTGTGTGCTCCTTATGAGAATCTAATGCCTGATGATCTGTTACTGTCTCCCATTACCCCCAGATGAGACTGTCTAGTTCTCGGAAAACAAGCTCAAGGTTCCCACTGAGTCTACATACATTATGATGGGCTATATAATTACTTCATGATATATTACAATGTAATAATAACAAATAAAGTGCAAAACAAATGTAATGCACTGGAATCATCCTGAAACCATCCCTGGTCCATGGAAAAACCATAAATACATAAAGTGCACAATAAATGTAATGCACTGGAATCATCCTGAAACCATCCCTGGTCCATGGAAAAACAGTCTTCCATGAAACCAGTCTCTGGTGCTGAAAAAAATTAGAAAACACTGGAGTAAAGGAAGTAATTTATCTCACTTCTTTTGTGTCTGGTTCTTTGATCCCTAATCCCTTTTTGGGGGATTTTATTAAGCAAAGAGTCAGAAATTAATAAGCAACAAGGATTGCTGATGTTCCTTCCACTCCACCTTCCTGAGAACTTCCAACAGGCTGCTGTCCTTCCAGTCTGTATCCACCCTACCCCACTCCACTGTTACATGGGTACTATTGTGTGCAGGGTTCAGGTGTATTAGATTGGGGACAAGTAAACCCAGGTGAAACTCCTACATCTGCTGTCAGGAGACTGGCCTCTCCTCGAAGGACAAAAAGCAGTCTTCATGCTTTTTTGCTTCTCCTCCTGCATCTTCTGTCACTTCACATTGTGCATGTGGGGTATCTCACTCCTCTGTATCCCCAGCTTGCAGTTGTCAGAGCATGAGTGGCAGGGTGGGCCTTCTGCAACATGGAGCAGAATTTATACAAAACTTCATCAGGAGGATAAGGGGAGAAAAGGTCTCCTATCACACAAACCAGAAAAGGCAGAGGGAAACTTGCCTGGCAATGCGAACGGCATGTTGTTGCTCATCTAAACATCTTAGATATTTGGGAAAAATGGACACATGCGTGCAAGCTCCCACATGCATAAAAGGAAATTCCATTCTTCATTAGCTATGTTTTCCAGCTTTTATCTCTCATTTCATTCTGGATTCTTTTATTCTCATAGCCGTGCTTTCCAGCAACCAATTAATGTTTTCTCTGATAGATGTTTCTTTTAAAGGGCAATCTGTCTTCAATGTTAAGCTCAACATTCTTCTTCTAATTTCTAAGATAATAGAAGATACATAAAATTAAAGAGCTGAGGCGAAGAATATGGTGTTACCTTCCTGAGTTCTGAAATGTCAGCTCCAACTAGTTGGATTTAAATACTATAATTTTTTCTGTCTTATTCATGACAGTACTCTCAGCTAGGATTTTAATGCATGTCCATATAGGGTAAAATAGAAGGGACAAAATTCCAAATCCACATTCATATGTGGTTTCACCTAGAGAATAATGAACTTTTGGTTATGCTCAATGTTTGCCAAGGAAATTTATATAACAAATATAGAAAGAGACCTGAGAGGACACAGCTCAAACTCTTGTGCTGGTTAAAATTAGAGCAGGTTACAGGAGAAACAGTGACATATAATACCTCTAGAATTTAAAATAACTTGTAGTTTTGTTAATTTTTGGAGATTGGGCTTGGTATCATCATATTTCCACTTCTAATTCTTAAAGGAATGATTAAAACAATTTCCTAAATAATTGTGAGATTTTCTCTTCTTTTCTTTGTAAAAGTGCATGTATTGTTTTGCTTGGTTTCCTTTGCAAAGCATATGCTGGTAGCCATTAGGCTGTATTTTTAAGATGCATAACTTGGTTCTGTGTGGCCAATTATGAGAACCTTACTGGGGTTTTGTCATTTTAAATAATAATGATTCTACCTAGTCCACCACTTTATACATTACAAAGCATAAGGGCATTCCCTATGTCCCTTAATGATATGCTACAGAAATTATGTAACTACCTTGTAAAAACCTATACTCTTTCTTGCTTTTCATTAATATACTTCTGAAATAACATTTTCAGTTTTCACATACAAGTCTGACCTTAGAAACCCACAGAGTTAGACACATTTGCCAGCCTGTGGGACAATTTGAACAAGTCAGATGATTTGGGCACGGAAGTGTTCAGTTCTTCCAGGACATATTTGATCATTTGCATTCCATCAAAGACTTCCAATACTTATTTACAGGTGTCATCAAAGAATTCAAGGATCAAATTCCTACAATATTGACTTGAAGAAGGTGAGTCTTAACGCATGATCTGGCAGTTGTGAGGCTATTCATACCCTTTTAAAATATTATCCAGGTGTTTACATATTTCCAAGCTAAAAAGAAAAAAAAAACTTAGGCCTTCTTATCTTCCCTTTCATCCTTTTGACTTTCCATTTTGTAGGCCCAAATTAAATTCTGGTTTTACATCTTCAATGATATAAGCATTCAGGGCACCATGAAAAATAAAGGCCTTATTACTTCATAATATGTTTGGAATTGTGCATAATTACGTTTAGTTGATTAGTTGGCTGTAGTAATTGCAAGACCATGGAGTGACTGAAATTAGAAATGGAAAACACCCTTTGGATATCATTATCTTTTTTTCTGTCAAGACAAGATTGTTCTCTGAAATGCAGTGTATGTGTGTGTGTGTGTTTGTGTGTGTCTTATCATTCTCCCTCAGCTACATAAATAAGCAATTTGATACTCTTGTTTAGATAGAAATAATAGAATGCTGAGAAATAATAGAATCTAGTTTGGATGTTGCCCCACCCAAATCTCATGTTGAAATATAAAATGTAATCCCCAGTGTTGGAGGCAAGGCTTGGTAGGAGATGACTGGCTCATGGGGGTGGATTTCTTGTGAATGGTTTAGCATTATCCACTTGGTGCTGTTCTTGTGATAGTAAGTAAGTTCTCGAGAGATCTGGTTGTCTAAAAGTGTGCGGGCTCTGGTGTCTGCACATAGCATGAGGCCCATTTGGTATGGGATGAAGCAAGAAGTGGAGAGAAAATGGGCACATGGCACAGCTGGGGCTTGGGGGTCAGGGATGCTGATCCCCACATTTTCACATCCTGAAATGGAATTCTAAGAAGTCTTAGACTTCTAAATTTGTGTCTGGCCTTCCAGTTGTAACATAGGAATAATTTTTTTCAAGGTGAAAGAGCAGAACATATTTTATTAGAGTTTGTTAACATGACTTATATCTTCTGATATTTAGCCATATTGCATATGACTGTCCATTTTTGCTATTGTCCTGTACTCTGCCAGTGTAGGTGGCAGGCCTGTGCATAAGTCCTAGGTCTTAGGTAAAAACCAAAATATTTGGACACCCTCTCTAATTATCAGTGTCTGACCTAACTTGTCATGTCTAAGCATCATTGTCTGAATCAGAATGCTCCCTTTGGGTTAAAGCCAGCTACAAATCTCTGGGATCTGGTGTAAAATGAAAATGTAAGACCCCTTTTGAAAAAGCTGAAGAAAAGTATTAAAGATGCTTAAATATAAAGTTATTTTCTTTCTTCTACAGGCTCTCTCAAACATTTATGGTTCTTTATTTGCCATTTCATGTCATCATAACTTGAAAAAGTTAATTATTAGCATAGGCTTTATCATTCGTCTTTATATTGTGCAATGCCAATTTTAAATGCAACTATAAGAGCATTTAACTCACATGTGGAATCACCAAAATTACGTAATTTATATTTTATAGCTTATACATGTATATCAACAAAAGGAGTTGGACAATGGGAGGAAGAACATAGTTGATCCCATGAGATAATTTGGGTTGAGAGCTCAGTTTATGAACCCAGTGAGACACTCACATGGACTTCTAGAATTAGCTATTGAAGGGTTTACAGGAAGCAGGAAATCCCACAGAAACAGATAGTTCTGAAATGAGGAAATTTGGACCATCTGTTAGTATATCGTTTTTACCCATGGGATGATGAACATTAATCTGGGATAAATATAAAATGAAAGATGAGGTAATAATCACTTCCTTTTACTCCTGTGTAGATTCACCACCAAAGTGTGCATGAGAGACACCAAAGTTCATTCTTGCTCACTTTTTAAATAACCTTTGTGAATCTCTCTATTTTTAAAATGGCTTTATTGAGGTATAATTTACATGCCATAAAATTCACCCATTATCACTGCACAATTCAGTAACTTTTAGTAAGTTTACAAAGTTGTGCAGCCAGCACCGCAATCCCGCCTTGGAACCTCTCTATCAACACAAAGGGTTCCCTCGAAGGCAATCACCACCCCCAATCCCAGCCCCAGGCAAGCATTGATCTGCTTTCTGTCTCTATGATTTGCTTTTCTGAAAATTCCATATAAATAATCTAATACTTTCAATCATTTATGTTGGGCTTCTTTCACTAAGCATAATGTTTTTGATCCCACCCATGTTGTAGTATGTAAAAAGTAATTCATTTCTTTTGGTTATTGACTACTATCTTACTATATGGATAGATCACATTGTGTTTATCTTTTCACCAGTTGTTGGCTGTTTGAGAAGCTTCCAGCTTTTTGGCTATTATAAACAATGCTGCCATGATCATTCACATCTTTGGTGGACATCAGTTTTCATTCCTCTCAAGTAAATGCCTAGGATGGAATTGCTACATTGTATGGTAAGTTTCTGTTTACCTTTTTAAGAAGTAGCCATATTGATTTTCAAAATTTCAAGGTGTTCTCCCATTAGCAAATCCTGGCCAGTATTTGGTATTGTCATTGTTTTTGATTATAGCTTTTCTAGTCGCTGTGAAGTAGTATTTCATTGTGATTTTAGTTTGATTTGTCCTGATGATTACTCATGTTGAACATCTTTTCATGAACTTCTCAATCACGTTTGCATTTTTCTTTATGTCTATTCAAATCTTTTGTCCTTTTTTTAAAAAAATGGATTGTTTGGCTTCTTACTGAGTTATAAAAAGTCTTTTTTAATTTTTTTAACATGAGTACAAGTCTTTTCTTAGTTATATATGTTGCACATATTTTATCCCAGTCAGTGTCTTGCCTTTTCATTATTAAACTATATATTTTGAAGGTAAAAAGATTCTAATTTTGATAAAATTTATCAAAGATATCCAATTTATCATTTTTTCATTTAACACATTTTGCTTTTGGTGTCATATCTGAGAAATATTTGCTTAATCCAAGGTCATGAGGATTATCTTCTTTTTTTTTTTCTAAATGTTTAATAGCTTTAGCTGCAATATTTAAGTCTATAATCCATTTTTGAGTTGATTTTTATAGATGGTGTGAGGTCTGAATTAAAGTTTATATTTTCAGTGTATAAAAATCCAGTTGTCTTGACATTTGCCTTACCTCAAAGATGACAAGTCATTGACATCTTTGACAAAAATCAATTGACTATAAATGTGAGGATTGAAGTCTTTCTATGTTACATTTACCCTCCTTTTTCTGGTCTTAAGGACGCAGGGGATGATAGAATATCTCAAAATTACATGTATGCTCATCCCACATTATACACAGTAGTGTCAGAATAACAAGGCTAATATTACCGGCACTGGCATAGTGGCTCATACCTTTAATCCTGGCACTTTGGGAGGCTGAAGTGGGAGGATCACTTGAGCCCAGGAGTTCTGGACCCACATGGGCAACATGGTGAAACCCCATATCTACAAAAAATATAAAAATTAGCTGGGCATGGTGGCTAATTTTATGTTGTTCTTTTATGGTTCTTCCAGCTACTTGGGAGGCTAAGGTGGGAGGATCACTTGAGCCTGGGAAGCAGAGGCTGCAGTGAGTCGAGATCACACCACTGCACTATAGCCTTGGTGACAGTGAGATCCTATCTCAATAATAGTAATACCAGCACCAATATAACTTTCCATTGTAAAGGAGAAAAAGGATTCTCCTTTTCTTACCCATCACAAGATTCGAGACTGACATTCCACTAACAAAAGACAGATTAACAAGAGAAAAACATAACAAATTAATTTCATCGACATTTTACATGGCACAAGAGCCTTCAGAAATGATCTAAAGACCTAGGGAAAACTAAATATTGTTATGGATCTGTGCAGAAGTGTGATTGGAGGACAAAAGGGTATGATCTAATGGATATAAACTAGGGGGAACTTAGCAAGGCCTGTTTGTTCAGATTCTCCTTTGCTGCCGATATAAGGCAGAATCCCTCTGGAATGAGGGTCATATCAGGTCACACCACATACTTCGAGGGGAAGTAAGTCAGAGAATTCTTTTTATGACCTCAGGAGAGAAAGGTAGGAGAAATCAGAGAAAGAGAAGATCACAAAGACCTTTCCGCTTCTGCAATTTTCTCAATTTCCTTCAACTTAAAATACTCAGTATTCCAAGATGTCATATTTTGGGGGTAGCATTTCCATCACCCCATCACCATTTATTTTTAAAAGTGATCCAATGAAATGCCAACTGGAAGCTCTGGGTAAGAGCCTCTCAGGTTGGGGCTCCACTCTGGTGTGATGTGGCTGGACGGTCATTGAGGAACCCTCAAATGCCATTATCCCTTGATTTTTCTTCTGTTTTCAGTTCCCCCATAAAGAGATTCTCTAATCTCCAGCCAGTAGACAGTTCTGGAAAGCACGAAAGGAAAGAGGCTGCACCATAAATACATTTCCATATAGTCACCCTTTTCATGCTGTAACTTCTTCTTAATTAAACCTCATGTCTCTGAGTCCTGTGTCTCTGACATTTCTTCGGAGAATAAGCAGCCATTCTCTGGTTGCCGAAAAAAAAGGATAATTCCTCTACTGCTTAATAGGGTCAAACAAGAGGTGTGGTGGAACTGGCTTGAGCCAGCTCTCTGGAAGACATGTGTTGCTGTCTTCCCACTTCTGTGTTGAGTAACATTATATTGGTAGCTTGAAATTGGCCATGATGGGAATATTTACATCATGAAAATTGGCAAACAGGGCTTTTTATTGGGGGTGGGGTGGAGTAGGGAGCTGGTTACCAGCGCAGCATTGGATCTTACCTTGCTGCTTATAAGACACATTTTTGATAAATCCTTCATTGCACAACCCTACCTACAATATCATTTTTAGATTTTGGAATTCCAAGGGCTAAGTCAGCTTGCCAGCTTGCTTCTGTGCTGTCTCCTACTGGTAGCTTTGGTTTTGTTTTTCTCTGTTTTGCTAAGTCTGTTAATACTTGTCCAATTGCTTTCCAGTTTCTCACACTTTGTTATCTCTTCTCATTCTGTTTGTCAATTTATCCTCACATTGTTATTTTAAGATTATTAGAAAGAAGGATTGAACACAAAGTAAAGGAATATTCATTTAACCATATTTAATTTTAAGTAGCCTTTAGCTTTAAAAAGTTTTCTTGGATTTTATACACATGAAAATACATAAAGATG
Organism: Hylobates moloch; assembly: GCF_009828535.3. NCBI lineage: Eukaryota > Metazoa > Chordata > Mammalia > Primates > Hylobatidae > Hylobates > Hylobates moloch. The sequence goes on along the minus strand of NW_026652292.1, from coordinate 63,101,440 downwards.
CTATGCCCCATCTTTCTGCTCCCTCAGCTCTACTATACAGATATTAAAAATGGGTTTAAAAATAGCCATTTTCTGACTTACAGAGGAACATTGTGAAGAATTATGTAATAAAAGGGGGTTCTCATGTTTAAAAGAACAAAACATAACACGGTGACTGATAGGATGTACTTCAAGATGTTAAATGTTAATTACCTCTGGGAGTGTGTGATTCCTATTTTCTTATTTTTGTTTCTCTAATCTTTCTAACATATCTACAATAATTCTTCATTATTTTAGCGACAAAAAAGTAAAAGTTACTTTAAATGGAATACAATTTACATACAAACGAACCCAAAAGTATTATAATAGTATTATTTCGCAATTCTTGGGAGTTTACTGAGTTGAGAAAAGGAAATGTAACATTAGAACATAACCTAATTCTAATGTCTAATTCCAAGACATGTTGTGTTTTTTGGCATATTCCTGCGTTCCTCAAACATATGTACACTTTGGGGTTTCTAAAAGTAGAATATTATTACATAGGTCTTGGTGGGAAGTGGAAAGTTGCAAACTGTTGTCACTTTCAGTTTCACATTTCTTCCTGTAAATTGAGAAAGACGTTGTTCTGCCTCACCAACTGAGATATTCTATAAATGTTCAGCACACACATGTGTACAATAACATGAAAGCTTTCATTTGTCTTATAAAATCCTTGGGTGGCAATACCACTATGTTTTTTTAATCTATAGAAGTGTGGGATTTTGAAATTTGAGAACTTGCTTCTTACCCTGAAGGAAAATTAGGAAGAAAAAAAATTAAAAGGACCCTCTACTTTCCTGGTAATTTCAATTTCTTATGCCTTGTCTTTCCCAGGGACTTCAAATATTTCAATTGTAGTAGACTTGTTGAGGCATTCCCTACTGGCTGCTGTTCTGCCAGTAGTCACCTTGACAGCTTTCTCCTTACTTAGCTAGTGTTAGGAGCGCCGTGTGAGAGAATATTTGAACTGGTCAGAGAATGAGTGGCCAGAGCCCATTTTGAGTAAATTTGACAGCTTTCAAATTCTGCTGAAGATATAAAACCCAGACATAGAAATAGTAGGATTTGTAAATGTCAAGGAATACAGATGTCAGCTGTTACCAGAGGATCCATCTCAGATCTTCCTGGAAGACCAGTCTCTGACATCCTTTCTTGGCTATGCTCCTGAGGTCAAATGCCAGACCATCAACTATAGGGTAGCACTGGCAGGAAGAGAAGTGCTTATATATATATATATTTGTTATTATACTTTAAGTTCTAGGGTACATGTGCACAACGTGCAGGTTTGTTACATATGTATACATGTGCCATGTTGGTGTGCTGCACCCATTAACTCGTCATTTACATTAGGTATATCTCCTAATACTATCCCTTCCCCCTTCCCCAACCCCACAACAGGCCCAGGTGTGTGATGTTCCCCTTCCTGTGTCCAAGTGTTCAAGAAGTGTGTTTTGAATGATTTGATGGTCTGCGGGGGACTCCACAGGCAAGGAGCTTGACATATAGTGCTTCTTGGTTAAAAGTAATGATCTCTTAAGTAAAAGGTGGTTGGGGTAGTTATTTTGGTCTCAGCAAATCTCTAAGAAGAGAAAAAATTTAATTCACAGGATCTCGAGGGGCGGGACTAGGCTAATTTCATGTGCTAAGATTAGGACCTAAGCCCTTAGTGGTCCAGCAAGAGAAGGCAGGGAGACTTGTATGATTAAACAGAGAAATTCCAGGCTTTGAAGTGAAACATGAAGCTTGTTAGAATTGCAGCTAATATGGGTATGCTTGGCCTTGGACATGCTGAAAATGCATGCTTGTGATTGATATTATAAAAGATGTCAATATAAAGGCCTTGTGCTGTGTCAATGAGCAGTTGTCTTCTGCCATTTTGATATCTGAGGGGGTCCTTTAATGGCTCCCAATCTTAATCTTTTTTTTCTCTAAGCTTTTAATATTTTCTCAAAAGTAAATCTTAATCGAAGTTCTTAATCAGGCTAGCTTCTTTTCTTTGAAATTACTTCCCTTTGACAATATCTTAATAGTAACTAAGGCATCCATGCAGAAAATTAGAAACGCATTGCCTGTTCACCTCCCATTATTATCCCCTACGCAGGAAGCTGGGAATGGTGAGTGGGTGCTGTTGGCTGGAGCTCAAGGTTTTGTAAAGCAGGGAGATACCTTTAAGAAAGACTAAACCTTCTTACAGTCATTATACCATTCCTGGAATCCATCTCCTTTCTCCCTCCCTTCCTTCCTTCCTTCCTTCCTTCCTTCCTTCCTTCCTTCCTTCCTTCTTCTTTCATTTCTTCTCCTCTTTTTCCTCCTCCTCCTTCTTCTCAAATATTTGGTAAGAAGCTACTACACAAGAGGCTCTGTGCTGAGTGTTAGGAAGAGATATGCAAATTAGAGCAATACACTGCTTCTGTTCTAAAGAATACCCAAACTGCCAGAGACATAGACATACCCAAGCTGCTAAGACATAGAAATGAAAGATTCAGGGCTTGGAGTCAGAAAAACTGAGTTCCAATCCTGCTCTTCTGTTTCCTGACTATAAGTCTTTGGCCAAATTATATGCCTTTACTTAACCTCTATTTTCTTATCTATAATATGGAGTTAATAATAATACCTTTCTCAGGTAGTTATTTTTGGAGGATTAAATGACATAGAACAGTGTCTAATATATATTAGGCACTTAAAACTGTTGGCTGTTTTTAGGGGAGATAGGATAGACGTACAAATCATGTAAAATAGTTTATATTAAATTAGCATTATATCAGTAAAAATTAAAAATGAAAGGGATACAAAGAATCAGTTATTTAAGAAAATGTTAAGGAAGATACATAGCGGCATAAATTCTATGAAATGGGTAATTCTTACAGCTCATAAACTTTAAAACTAAATGATCTTAATAGCTCTTTCAATGAGAGTAAAAAGTATGCTTCATTTCTCCATTTTTGACACCAAACCCACTGTCACCTTTACTGCTGACATATTTGAAGTGAGTGAACAGGCACATGTCCAAGATAAAGTGGATGCTGGGAAAGACATGAGAGCTTGAAGAGAGTGAAACATCTCAGAAAGGTGATGCTGTTAGGCTGTCAGAAGCGTGCATGAGATAAACAAGAAGCAGTCAAGAGATGACTCATGGAAATGCCTTTGCTGTAAAACTGGGTGTTTAAATTGTGTACATGATATATTGCAATGTATAGAATGATGGAGAATCAGAAGATTCAGGCCACACAAAAAAATAGCCCAGAGTAAGGATATATTGTGTTTTCAGTTTTAAGCCAAGACAAATAGGCTTTTATTCTACTCAGTAGTTCTTTCTTTCTTTCTTATTTAATTTAAGAATATTTGCTCTGCATACCACATGCTTTTTGTAAGAAAGGAACATGCCTAATACTTCATTTTTTCATAGAATGCAGCAAGATGCTGAGCACCTTACTCCTTAAAGGAATCTTATAACTTTAGTTAACCCCAAAGCTCTTGTTTTACAAATGCCGAATATTAGACTCTTAACTAATGTCTGTATGTTGGTTGTATGGATTGAGAAGGATATTCAGGAAAAATAATCTCTAGAAGATAAAAATTCAACATTCTTTATTTTGACCCACAGAAGCCTGCTGAAGAATGCTTTGGTCTCCTACGTAGATTGTCTCATTGCCCAAAAATAAACTTTAATCATTCATGTAGAGATATTTTCCAGCACATTTCAAAAAGAGATGAAATCTCTTTTATCTGGATCCTGGAGTTAAATTTACAAAGACTTGGAGTATTAATGAAATCATATTTATCCATTATATAAATGATGAATTTATACATATGAAATAAACATGTATATAATCACTCATGATGATTATATATCAGAAATAGTTCTAAATATTCCCTGTAAATGAAATAAGTCAGTTGTAATAACTCTAAAAAATATGTACTATCTCTGTTTTGTAGTTGAAGAAATTGAAACACAGTTTGACTTTAAGTACTTACAGCTATTGAGTACCAGATCCTGAATTTCAACTCATAGAACAGAGCATGTGCTTGTAACCAGTACACCTTACTGGTTTTTGTTGTTATTGTTCAAGAGCAAGGGTGTTAGGGGGGCTTGGTTATGTTAAAAGAAAAACTTCACACAAAATAAATTCAACACAGTTTATTTTCACATAAAAAATTTATGAACTGGGCAGCACTCAAAACTGGAAGAAGTTCAGAGAGCTTCACTTTAGCAGCATGAGGAGCAGGCTTTTACAGGCTAACCACAGAAATAAACAAATTACCTTATTAGGTGGGAACTGGATCTTAGAGTTGAAATAATAACATCAAGTCAACAGTCAAAATACTTCTTAATCTTTGCATAGTGCTTTATAGACTTCTCATTTCTTCATTCATGAAACATTTATTTAGCATCTTCTATGTCCTACAATTAGCTGCTGTAATTACTAATATAATAAATTATATTTTGAGAAGTATCTTTTTTTTTCTGAGCTTATTTATACCTACCTGATTTTTACAACAACCCACCCAATTTTAGTACATGCATATTGCAGGTAGTAAAATTGAGGCATAAAGAGATGAAGTATCTTGCTTCCTGTTCTCACAGTTGGTAAACCACAGAGCTGATTCAAGCCCAGGTATTTATCAAGCTCCAAAGTTCTATGCTACTTAGGAGAGCTACCTTCCAGGGGCCCATGGTCCAGAGAGAGCATCAATATAAAAGTCATTGTGATGTATTATGATAGGAATGAACACAGATTCATGTGCATATTTGTGGCTTATTTATTTCCTCAATTTTTCATGTGTTTTGTTCACACATTCTCATGATTTTGTAAGCTATTGTAGTTTCTCTAGTATGTTAATTTTTTTCTCTCTCTCTTGCCTTAGTTTTTAATGGAGAAAATACGAGTTTAGAGTAGATTTAATCAAAATAATCAGATTGGTGAGTGACTGAGCTAGGATTGAAATACAGTGTTGTCATGTGTTAAAAAATACAACTTCTTAGTTGAATGTGGTGGTACGCACTAGTAGTCCTAGCTACAGGAAACTGTGGCAAGAGGATCTCATGAAGCGAGGAGTTTGAGGCTGTGGTGTTCTCTGATTGCACCTGTGAATAGCCACTGCACTCCTGCCTGGGCAACACAGCAAGACCCTATCTCTAAAAATAAAACACACAGACGCACACACTCACACATACACAAAATAACTATACCCTCTTCTACTACTTCTTGAAGTCAGTTCGGTGCTATGGTATGGTGGGGAGAATTTACTTCAACTGCCTATAGGAGTCCTGGCTGACAAGGTGGCACTTGGACTGAGGCTTGCAGGATAAGAAGCTCACCAAGTGAATGGATAGATTGAGGGCATCATAGATTGTAGAGACAGAATATGCAAGCACACCTGGGAGAGAGAAGCAGAGTTGATTTGGGCAAGAGAGAATCATTTGCTATGGTTGCTGACATGAAGTGACATGTCAGATGAGCTTTGATTTCACATAATATAAATAAAATACTAGTTCAGAGAATGAAAAAAATAATGTTGACTCTAGGGAAATTAGATAGAATCTCATAGGAATGATGTTTGAAACTTGAAGGATGAGTAAGCATTGGACAAATGGAGATGGAGAAGAAAAAGTATTCCACACAGCAGAAACAACATTAGAAAAGGAATAAATAAATATTCGGTCTGTGAATATAAATCATGAATAGTCATTCAGTTTGACCAGACTTAGGTATATGAGTCTGAGAAAAGATGCTCTGCCAAATCTAGGAAAGCTTTGACTTCTAGGCTAAGGAGTTTTGTTTTACCTGGAGGATTCACTGACAGAACCTATAATCAAAAGTGTGTTTTAAGAAGTTGGAAGTTGATATAGAATTAATTTATAACAAACTTTAATAAAAAGTATTGTTAGATTAATTTTTTGTCAAAATCAGCATTAAAACCAATAACCCAATTTTACCTGTGTATAATGTTTTTTATTTTATAACAGATTGTAGGATTCATCTGATCCTTAAACAATAAAAGTGGCAAGCAGTTGAGGAAACTTGAGAAATCTTAGGAAATGTTCCCAAGCCCACTTTGTTCCTAATGGTTATTCAGATCTGACTCTGGGCTGGGAATTTTCTGAGTATCCTCATGGTTGGCCCTGGCATGTTTTGGGTTTTAGTCTGTTTAGTAGAAACAAAAGGCACTGAAGTTGTCTCAGCCTAGTGGCCTCCCAATTAATTATTTTAATAGTTAATATAAATGCAAAATAAGTGACATTTTTAAGATAACAGAATTATTTCTGGGCTTGACTGGATATCTATAACAATGCTTTATAATAACAATCACAATGCAAATCTATACAGTGATTTATGTGAAAGTAATAATTGAAATTTACAGGCTTCCCAGTGGCTGTGAAGATGATCTTTGTAGCATTCTAATCCGTTTATGAGCACCCTCCAGCCGACCTAGCATTGTTCATGTTAAGAGCAAGTAGAAAGCAATTAATTCTGGGACTGATTCCCATGGATCTTATAACTGTCAACACCTGTCTTAAATTTCTAATTTATAAACTAAGGCAAGCGGAAATACTCTCTAAGATACTTTCTGATCTTAAATAAAAACAACCAACATTTTACCTTTCTTTGCTTTGTCTTCATATAATTACAGCAAAAGGTACCTCCACCCGCTGCTGTGATGCTTGCCGTGGGTATCAGATGCAGCTGGTGGAACTTTTTTTTTTTTAGAGTGACTTATAAATCATGAACAGGTCACAAATTGTGAGCTCTCAGGGCCTGGGCTTGTTAACCAACAGAAAATTAACTTTTGCTGATGAAGTACATTTGACCCACAAGTAAGTGATTGTCTATTCAATTAATGGGTTTTAGAGAGATAAAGGGAGGCTTCAAGATGAGAAAGAATGACTAAGATGATTCATGGAAGATGGACATGCAAAGATGTGGCAGAGCTGTAGAAAGCTGGGTTTGAGTCCATTTCCCTCCCTCCCCCCCTTCCTCCCTCCCTCCCTCCCCTCCTCCCTTCCTCCCTCCCTCCCTCCCTCCCTTCCTTAATTCCTTCCTTCCTTCCCTCCTTCCTCCCTCTCTTTCTTTCTTTCTTTCTTCTTTCTTTCTTTCTTTCTTTCTTTCTTTCTTTCTTTCTTTCTTTCTTTCTTTCTTTCTTTCTCTTTCTTTCTTTCTTTTCTTTTCTTTCTTTCTCTTTCTTTCTCTCTCTCTTTCTTTCTTTCTTTCTCACTTTCTTTCTCTTCCTTCCTTCCTTCCCTTTCTCTATCTCTCTTTCTTTCTTTTTTTCACCAAACCTTACTTTTTTCCCCTAATCCTTCCTTCCCTCCCTGCTTCCCTTATTCAATGAGAATCCCAGGAGGGCAAGGACAGGTAATTTGTAGATATCACAATAGTTAACATGGGACCCAAGTACTCAAGGATCTTAAAATCTACCTGTGAAAAGAAGCTGCAACCTCTTTTAGACAAAGGAAACAGTCTGTTAGCATAACCTTTTAAATAAAGGTGGTAACAGTCTAGAAAGTCAGAAGTCAGAGCCCCAAACAAAGGTGATTTATGCTTCCGTGAGTGTCCAGAAGAAAAGGAGGATGGTACTTGGGTTTTAATCTCTAGTGATTCCCACACAATAAAACCACAGTTCCCACGTTCCAAATAACTTTCCTTTCACCTATTGATATAAATACACAATCTTACTTCTATGGGAAGCCTCTTCCTTCTCAGCCACATTTTGTTAGGGAAAGTCTGGATTTTGCCTAAATGGAAAATGATGATTTTTAAAAAAAATTTAGCCTCACAAAAGGCAGAATGGGTGGGGCTGCAATGGTTGTCCTCTTGCAGAGTGAAGAGCCAAAATCTTCACACCCCTCTTCACACATTGGAGCTTAGCTTTGAGTGTTTAGTGGTTTAAGGAAGAGTCATGACCTGTGCCAAAGCCAATAGATCTTACTGTCAAATAAATCCCGATTCCACTCCTTTCTAGCTTTGAGTTCATCAGATTGCTTAGTCTTGATAAACTCCCATTTCTGAATCTGTAAAAAGAAAATAAGACTTCAAGCCTTTAGGACTGTTGTGAAGAGGAACTAAGTCAGCTTTGCAAAGTGGGTAGAATAATGCCGGTTACACATGATTCCCTTCTGCCTTCCTCATGAATATGTGGTTTCACTATGAAGAATGAGAAAAGCCTTAAGATAAACAGAAGTGGTTAAACCTGTCCCAGGCCTGGGCATTGTGAACCCAAGTCCCACACATATTGTCAACAGTTACTGAAAGAATGACATAGCTGCCTGTCTGTTTTTCTGACCTCCCCTTCTTCCTCAAGTCATCTGTAGTTTATCTATGAATTAGGTGTTAAAGAAAAAGAGGCATAAATGGTCAAGTCTTGGCTTGGAAAATCTACTCTATCTTTTATCCACATCTCACCCTGTAGTGCAGGTCTCTAGACTCGAGCTGTGTTCTGGAATGTGACATTTAAGCTGAGGTGGAAAACTCAAGTGCTGGAGCTGACTTGAGCTGGTGTAGAGAAACATGACTTTTTTTCCTGCCTGTTGTTGCATGACTGTTGTTGGGGCTCAGGAAGTGATACCCCAAAGTACAGCAACTTGGTGCACTGAGTACTTTGAACTAAAGTAGATTGGAAGGGCCTCAGAAGCAAAGTCTTTCTGCGTTTTTCCCATCCTCCTATCTCCTGTTTTTTTCTCCCTTGGAATTGATTCATAGAAAGCAATATTCTTTTCCCCTAAGGTGGGTCATACAAACTCATCTTCCCCAAAGCAAGTCATAAAACCTAAACAAGGCACACTCCCTCTTTTCCTTTGAAGCAAATCATTTCAGATGGATCTTGTCCCATACCCAAGAGGAAGAAATGCTACATAGGGAGACCAAGAAGTATCTGAATAGTCTGGCCTTGCTAGGTTTCCCCGTTACCATTAGATCATACCCTTTTGTCCAATCATATTTCTACATGACTGTCCATTCTTCATTTAATCTAAACATAAAACAATGTCAGTTTTTCCTGGGTCTTTGAGTCTTTATACCCGAAGTCTCCTGTGTCACATGAAACTTTGATTAAATGAATTCGTTATACTTTTATTAACCTGTGTTTTAAAATAAGCTTTTAAAATTGACACATAATATTTGTATGTATTTGAGGTACATAGTGATGTTTTGATAGGTGTAATGTATAGTGATCAGATCAAGGTAGTTAACATATATTTATCATTTTTCTGTTTTGGGAACATTCAATATCCTCCTTCTAGCTATTTGAGACTTGATATTATTATTGTTAAGTATAGTCATCCTATAGTTCTATAGAATACTAGAACTAATTTATCCTATCTAGCTATAATTTTTTACTTTTATTTTTATTTATTTATTTTCTTGAGATGGAGTCTCACGCTGTCACGCAGGCTGGAGTGCAGTGGTGCCATCTCAGCTCACTGCAACCTCCGCCTCCCGGGTTCAAGTAATTCTCTTGCCTCAGCCTTCCGAGTAGCTGGAACTACAGGCACGTGCCACCACGCCTGGCTAATTTTTGTAATTTTTAGTAGGAATGGGGGTCTTACCATATTGAACAGGCTGGTCTTGAACTCCTGACCCCGTGATCCACCTGCCTCGGTCTCCCAAATTGCTGGGATTACAGGCATGAGCCACCGTGCCCTGCTGAAATTTTTGTTTTTTAACATATCTCTCTCAATCCCCCACCTCTTCTCCCTACTCTTCCCAGCCTCTAGTATCCTCTGTTCTACTTTTTACTTCCATGAGATCAACTTTTTTTAGCTTCCACATCTGAGTAAGAAGACGCAGTGTTTAACTTTCTGTTTCTGGCTTAATTCACTTAACATAATGTCCCTCCAGTTCCATCCATTTAATCTGCCTTTTCTCATAAGACTGTCAGTCATGACCCTTTGATGGGGTAGAAAAGGTATCACACCATTCCACACCTTGTCAAAGGCAAGCTGTCTTCAAAAAGTATTATTCTAAGCTATGTAAATTAACCCAAGTAGATTCTTTGTCTTCTTTTTATAACATCATTTAAATAATGGGAACTTTTTTTAAAAAAAGCATTTTGGTAGTGTTCTCTTCTTTAAGTATAGTGCTGATCCAACAAAATGGAGTGCCAGAATTCTGGTAGTATGTTGACCCTGGCAAGAAATATTTGCCTAAAATATGCTGTTCACTTGAAATCTCCCTCTTGGTTTGGAAACCTGGTCTACTGTTTTCTAGTCAATGTGCTACCAATTATTTTTGAGTGAACCAAAATATCACAGGTTTTCTTCACTGTGGTTATTAAATCCAGTGCCAAGCATATATCAACACATATTTCCAGAGTTATTTCTCTCCTTGCTACTTTTACTTTTATACCAGAGAAAGGGAAAACGTAGAGGCAGTAATTTCTCCTTTTTTTCTCCTCCTCCTCCTCCTCCTCTTTCTCCTCCTCCTCCTCCTTCTTATTCTTCTTCTACCTCTTCCTCTCTTCCTTTTTCTTCTTGGAATGGAGTGGGCTGGCACAGTGGCTCACATCTGTAATCCCAGCACTTTGGGAGGCAAAGGTGGGCAGAGGAGGGAATTGGAGACCAGCCTGGCCAACATGGTGAAACCCCATCTCTACTAAAAATACAAAAAAATTAGCTGGGTGTGGTGGTGCATGCCTATAGTCCAAGCTACTCTGGAGGCTGAGGCAGGAGAATTTCTTTAACCTGGGAGGCAGATGTTGCAGTGAGCTGAGATCATGCCACTGCACTCTAGCCTGGGTGACAGAGTGAGACTTTGTCTCAAAAACAAACAAAACAAAAGAAAACAAAAAACAAAGTAAGAATGGAGTGAACAGACTTTGGCCAGGAGTAAAAAAAAAATAGGAATGGAGTGAATAGACTTTGGCCAGGAGTGTAATTTTTGTGCTCCTTTGGTTATTGTTGGAAATACACCTATTGGAAAGTGAACCACCAAGTGAATGTGCCTATAAAAAGGAATATAGAATTCTCTGATGTCCCAGCATGCTAAAACATCAAAGTAAATTTGGGCAAAGCTCTTCTGGTGTATGAACTCTAAGGTAGAAATATACTTTGCCTGCAAGAATAATAATAGACTCTGTCTTTGAATGGGGAATTAAAATGCTGGAAAGAAAGATAGGACTTGGAATGAAAAAAGTTGGACTTGAGTGCTGGCTTTGCTGACTTATTACAGAGCTCCTTCAGGCAGTTCTCTGGTTCTCTCCTTCCTTTATAAATGTTGTGCCTTACTAAATGACCCTTAATATTATTTCCATCTCAAAAGACTCCATGACTCTAACTGAGGATTCCTCTCCAAATTCCATGAACAGAGCCTTTTTAGTGCTATGTTTTATGATTCTGAATGAAGGTGTTCCTTTCCATTGACCACTGTATAAAAGGGACAGAGAGTCCTGGCAAGACACTGTGGGTAGTTAACTGCTATGTCATATGACACAAAGAACAGCTGCACTACAAACATTTCCCCTTACAAATAAATAAATAAAATGATGTGCTGAAGTGCACAAAAAAAGAGTAGTAGAAGGGCAAGAGCTTCTGGAATGTTAGCTTTATTTAGCCCAAAATGATTGGCAGCCAGTTGTGACTTTATTACTCAAAGTATCTATGTTGCCATTCCAAACAGTTGTTGCAAGTGCTCGAGAGAGAACAGTAAGCCTGTGTAGCTGTTTTTCTTCTCTCTTCTAGTTGGGTGAAGAGAAATGCACGTTAAACCTGCTTTGAAAAATATTAGTGATTAGAATCAGGGTCTGTTGATGGTTCTGTAGAATTTATCTACTCTTCATGTGGTCTTATTTGAAGAAAAATGTTTTCCCCTTACTGACATATAATGCCTACTTATTGTACAACATTTGTAAAAACACAAATGTAAATGAAAATAAATATTGTCATAACCTCAACACCAAGACATAACCACATTTTGGAAATATATCTTGTAAAAAGCCAAAGGGGAAAGGGTGGTAGGAAATGAATACATATGAAAATTGAGACCTGGAGAAGTAACCTTTGCTGCATCTACGGATTCTTTATACTACAGCGCACTTCCTCAGGGGCTCAGCTAAGCATTTCAGAAGGGTGAAAGTGTTGTTGACATTTAAAAGCTACAGCATGGGCTTGGGATAAGGCAATTCTGTTCTCTATTTCTTAGAGAAGAAAAGAATCACAGTGCACACCAGGAAAATAATTTTGGAAACTCAGTTAATTGTGAAGGTGAGGCTGAGCCAGCTTGTGGTTAAAGCTACAAAGGAAATATTGTTCACTTCCCGTAAATGATTTCCCATATGTAAAGTGGGGCCGATACTAGCAGGTGACTTCAGATGAATTAACCACAGATGAATAAATCTCGCAAACACATTTTTTAAAAATGCAAAGAGTAACCTTTAAAATAAAATCGGTGGCTGTCACATTTGGAGACTGAAAGTTCAAAAAGCAGGGCTTGTTTATACCAACCACAAAGGCTAGGGATCTGTGGTTTTATTGGATTTCTCATCCCAAGAAAATATTTACACCTGGAGGAGAAGATGAGTTTTTAGCTATAAAAACCATACATAGCATATTTGTGGACGATATTGCAAATAAAAATATCTTTTTTTCCTCAGCCTGACAAAACAGACAGTTCTGTTTAAGGCATCAAAAAATTAGGTAAAATAATCACAGTTCTCTTAAATGTGTGAGGCTTTTTATTTTTAGTGGAGATGTATATGGGTGGTTGCCATGAAGGAGAAAGATCTCTGGTGAGTGTCCTGCTTTCTGCTGCCACAAAATTCCAGTCACTAGAGTTTTTGGAAGTCTAGATCTGTGTGCATGAGAAGAGAAAAGAATACCACGAGAGAGAGCTAGAAAGAAAAATAGTATGGACATAGCTCAATTGACCAAAGGTGAAATGAAATAAATTAACACTGTGGGGGAAAAAAGGACAATTTAGGGAAGTTTAATAATGTTGGTCATTTATTTATTAAAAAAAATTTATATTTTTTTCTTTTTTTTTGAGATGGAGTCTCACACTGTCAACCAGGCTGGAGTGCAGTGGTGTGATTTTGGCTCACTGCAACCTCTGCCTCCTGGGTTCAAATTTGAGATTCTGTCTCAAAAAAATAAATAAATAAAAAATAAAACAATGATTCTCCTGTCTCAGCCTCCCAAGTAGTTGGGATTACAGTTGCATGTCACCATGCTTGGCTAATTTTTGTATTTTTAGTAGAGTCGGGTTTTCGCCATGTTGGCCAGGTTGGTCTCGGTCTCCTGACCTCAAGGGATCCACCAGCCTCAGCCTCCCAAAGTGCTGGGATTACAGGCGTGAGCCACCGCACTTGGCCAACAATGTTTGTCATTTAATGATTGACAATCAAATTATTTTTTTAAAAATTGATTTAAGGGTCAATTGGTTTGAGGGGGAAAAAAACCCTTCAAACTAAATATTAACTTTATGCATTAGCATTTATGCCATAAAACAAAGTTTTCATTTTTAGTTGAAGCTTGGACGTTTCTGAGCAGCAGAGGCAGAAATAAAAAAAAAAGCTGGCTGGGCACAGTGACTCATGCCTGTAATCCCAGCACTTTGGGAGGCTGAGGCAGGCGGATCACAAGGTCAGGAGTTCGAGACCAGCCTGACCAACATGGTGAAACCCCATCTCTACTAAAAATACAAAAATTGGCTGGACTTGGTGACACGCGCCTGTAATCCCAGCTACTCAGGAGGCTGAGGCAGGAGAATCGCTTGAACCAAGGAGGCAGAGGTTGCAGTGAGCCGAGATCGTGCCACTGCACTCCAGCCTGGGTGCCAGAATGAGACTCTGTCTCAAAAAATAAATAAATAAATAAAAAATAAAACAAAAGCTGTCTTCAAGCTGGGGAAAGTGATCCAGAAATAAGTGTGACAACACAGACTGGTCTTTTGTCTTTCCAAAAATAATATCTGAACACATTAGAATAGAAGGGGTCGACCTCCTCCTGAATATCCCCTATCTCGTCCCTCGTTTTTATAGCTCAGATTGCCTCACTGAAGGATATTAGGAAAACTCCATGACAAAACCATATAAAGAATTTCTCAAACTGTACTGTAGGGCTGAAATTTAATTGCAGCAAGGGTAGTGCAGAGAGATGAAAGTTTACCTCTACTCTCTTAGGGTTCCAGCTGGGCCTGAGAATTAAATTGACATAAGATAGATTCACAGGAGGAAAACATGCAGATTTTTACATGTCCATGGGAGCCCTTGTTAGGAAACGAAGACCCAGAGATGTGGCAAAATCTGAGTGCTGATATACTAGGTTGAACAAAGAATAGCAATTGTGTAAAAGTAGCTAAAATGTACAGGGAGTCTAAAGGAAGGTACGAGTTATAGCAAGATCTGTTTGTACAGATTTTTCTCAGCCTTGACTGCCTGTCTCTTGTGACAAAAATGTTTCTTCTTTCCTGGTAGAAGGTAGGCATCTTTCACATGGGTGTTCTCTCCTGTCTCCAGTGACAAGAATATTTCCTTTTTCTTGGTACAGAGAGGGCCGATTGTCCTTTTGCTTCTGCTATTTTTTAAGTGCCTTTAGATCAAAATAATCCTTATGCCAAAGTGGCATACTGTGAGGTGGTACATTCTGTCACCCTTCAGGGCAAATATTGTTTGGAATATGAAAATGAGTGATGGCAACAAATGTTTTTTGTTTGCTTGTTTGTTTTAGGTTATGATGGAATTTCAGGACAATACTATTTCAAAATATGACCCCTTGACATTTGAGAAAGCAGGAGACACAGGAAAGTCACTCTCACCTTCCCCTCAACCTTCTCCCCTGAAGCAGTTCATAAAATCTGGGAAGGTCGCTCTCTGACCTTTTCCTGCATTTCTTTCCTGAGGTAGGTCATAAGGCCCTCATGTGAGGGGCACCCCTCTAATATCAAGAGAAAAAAAAATCCTTGTCTCAGAAGACTCAGGAACACAGCGAAAAGTATGAACAAACAGAACTTGCGAATCTTCCCCTAGTTTGTTACCATCCTATCGTACCCTGTTGTCAGCTGGCTTATTTTAGCTGTTGTATTCCTAGGAAAAGAATCCTTGTCTAACCCAGGTTATACTCTCTTCAGAATCATCTGAAAGCCAAGCTACTACTTTGAGTAAATAGCAAGGCTCTACCCATGACTATTTTTGACAAGGTACCAACTGTGGGCCTGACATTATTCTCAGGGGTTCGAATGTATCATCTCATTTAATCCCAGCAACAATCCTGTGAATTAGGAGTGATGATCATTGTTTTACAGACATAAACGCTTTGGTTTAGAGTGGTCAAGGAATGCACCCAAGCTTAAGTCATATCTAGAAAACACCCAAACTGTGCCTCATGTCTGGCTTGTCAGTTGATACCCAAGCCTATGCCCCTACCCCTCATTATTCTAGAAAAGAAATGTCACCTGTAATTTGAAAATACTAACTCAATATTCAAATCACTTTCCCAATTAAAAAATGATCAATCCTTCTTTCATGGTTTGAAACTTCCGCAGTTTCTACCCACTTTTGCACAGTCTTCAGGTCCTTCAAAAAGTTGTTCTTGGTGTTACGTTTTGAGTTTGTAATTGAAGTTGGCAACAGGGTAAATCTGCCATCATCAAGCTACTCTGCCATTGTAAGAAATTAGAACTTTTGTTTTTATCCCAGTTTTAATGTCTTTGTGTTTTCTCTTTTTGTTGTTGTGTGCAATGTCTGTCTTTTCAATGAACCACTAATCACATGAGAGGTGTGCCATAAAACAAAGCTTTCAAGGTAATCCGCATTTGTCACAAGCTCCCTCCCACTGACTTTGACTGCCACTGCATATTTTATGACCTCACCTTGATTTCAAGAAGAATACAAATATATGGCTTATGCCATGTGAATTTTGATTATTGTATGTGAACATTACAATGCAAAAAATCAATAGTCAGAATGCAAACACATACAACACACATGAGATGAGAATATAATAATCTTTTATAATCACTAAAATAAACAGATTATATGGTAGCTCCAAATGTTATGGAAATGAAACGTTAAGTTCAGGGCTGTTATTGTGCCATGTGCCACTGGGCAATTCAGAGCCCCCCCCCAAAAAAGGGAATGTGAGTACAGTACAATGTTGCCTTACAGAAGATGGAGAGGAGAGACTTTCTGTTGGGTGCAGAGCCAGGGAGATGCCCCTCAGCATCAGAACACCACACTGGGTGGATGGAGCTTTACATCAGCTACGCTAAGATCAGGAACCTTCCATTTTTCTGATGAAGTCCTCTGAGGAGCATCCTTATCTGCTCCCTGAGCCTAAATCCTGATTTCACTTCAGTCAGTGCTCTCGGAGGTTTCCCTTCCCCATTAACGACCTCATGGACACAACAGAGCAAGGCAACATCCCATAGTTTTTGGTATATTCTTTCCTCTGCCTCTCCGTTTCGTTTCTGTACTCCGAATCTATAACGTATTGGGAGGAGGCATTACCTCTAGGAAAACTAGAGGTAACCATCTACTTACTCTTAAATTCTTCCCCAAGTAACAAGGAGTAAAAATGGGATGCTATTAAAACAAAGCTAGGGAACTTCAATTAGTAGACTATAAGTGGACTTAAATGTGGACCATATGTTCAGGGACTAACTGGGTTGGCTTGGTTCACCATCATCTTTCTAGAATTTAGTAGGGTTCCTGGCTCATAGTAAATGCTCCATATATTTTTGGTGAATGAATTGATGAGAAAAAAAGACCCAAATGAGCCTTTAATTCTTAGCTTGCCTGATTAAGGCAATCCCTACTCTCAGAGAAGTTATGAATTAATGAGGAAGACAGGCAACTAAGCAAGTTTTAAAACAAAATGTTATATGAGTGTTATGCAAAAAGGCATAAAAGGGACAATGGGAACACAGTGCTGGGGCACCTGGGTTGTCCTGGGGAATCTGTTTTAAAAAAGTAACCTTGAACTGGTCAATGGGAGATAAGTAAGGATTAGCCAAGATAAGGGAGAGAAAAGTTCCAGACCAGGAAACATCATTTGTGAAGAATCAGCCCCAAGAAAGAGCATGGATCACAGTAGATTTGAAAAGCTGAAAAAAGTTAAATACGCTTATGGGAGGAACACTGGTCTGTGTGTAAATAGAAGGAGACAGGAAACTGATCATGCAGACCTTGCTGATATCAAGAAGTTTGAACTTCAGGGACAGAGGCAACCACTGAACAATTTGTGTTTTGGAAAGGACTCAGGCTGCAGTAGAGTATGTTGGATGTGAACAAAACTGGAAGTTGGGAGCCTATTTAAACCTTTCCAGCCCTGAAGGTATTTCTTTTGACTTTGATTAGAGAAGAGGCCACAGAAATGAAGGTAAATTGACATACACCAGACATGTCAAGGAATCAGAGTCCACAGTGTTTGTAAGGGAGTTGCAGGTGGCAGGAAGCAGGAGGAGGATAAATGAAGGGTTCAGATGGCATCCAGGCTCTGCAGCGGTCTTTAATTATGGACCCAAGAGAGGAAGGTCTGGGCAGGTTCTCCCAGTTCTAAAGCTGTGCTGGCTTTCCAATCTAGTTGATCTAAAATAATTTTACTGTCACCGAAATTGTTCTGTTTCACTCTGTTTTTATACTTTATTTGGCTTGGTTTCATTCTTTTATGCTTCCTTGCCAGATCATGGGCTTCCAGTGCATTGCTTGATTTACTGTGGGAGGAAAGTGCTTTTGAAGTTCCAAATCCAATCCCTGAAGCAAGATTAATAATCAAAGATCCTCTCCAGTGTGCAAATCCTCATGGGACTTAGGTGGATTAGCTACAGCCTAGTCCCGAGGCATGTGGCACACCTGTGCGTTGCCACAAATAGTTCAGAAATAACACCAGTTCATGTCTACAACAAGACCTTTGAACTTGAGTATTCTCTTTCTGGTGTTCAATGCTGGAGCTGCAGTGAGAGTGTGCAGTTCCCTAAATTTTGTCCCCGAGGCGCCTTACTTGTCTCACCATAATCTCAGTTCATTTGAACACTTCTCCGGATACTCTGTAGGAAGACAACGGAGTTAGCTTGTTTCAAGGGAGAGTTTTTTAATTGGGAAGATGACCTAATTGGCTAAGTCCAAGTTTGTGGAAACAACATATCTGAGGAATCCGAATCAGATCGATGAAATAGAGTTTCTGGCAGCTGCACTGTGAATAACGTCCTGAAAGATGCTGCTGCTGGAACTCGATTCCACAGCTATGGGTGTTTGTTGGAAGGCACCCAAAAGGGATTCCAAGGGCCCTGCCTCTACTGACTGCCGTTTATTCTTAAAGCACTAGGCTCAACAGTTGAGCTTCGTGTGGTATTGAGTGGGTTTTGTGATTACTTGTTTGCCATTGTTAGTGTCAGCCTGTCAACACCTTGAAGGGCAGAACATTTTTTGTTTGTTTTGAAAATTACTCAATAGCAAATCCTTAATTATACAGCAGTATGGCTTTTTGAAAGGTTGAGTGATGTACTGCTGTTGTTTTAGATTTCTTTCATGCTAAATCTTATGGGGTGTATAGCCTTCAATAACTAAATGCAAATAATGCAATCGAATCCCACTTGAGCCTGCCATTAATTATCTCACATATATCTTCATTTCCAGGCTTGTGATGTGGGCCAGCATTCAACACAGCTAGAAAAAATATCCAGTAAAGGTTTTGAAGTTCCTTTATGTGGAGGGATTTATGATACATAGACATGTGTGAACCATACACACATACATGCATGTATGCACACATCTGCTTTCACATCTACACACATCTACATCTGCATAATACCACATGCATGGATAGATGTAACACATGCACATATAAATGTGTCACACACATCTTTACACATATATGCACACTCACATGTGTATTGTATTTGAAATTTTTGGTTTCAAGTAACAGGAAACAAACTCAAATACACCTAAACCGTAAAAGGAATCCATAATTTCACAAAGGTTATTTCATTACCTCTTTCCTCTATGTCCCAAGGTTGATCCTCTTTATGTTTGTGAAATGGCTGCTAAAAACGTCCATATTGAGGTGCAGCAGGAAGAGTATGTCTTTCTGGATAGCTTCTTTGGAAAAGTGAGGAAGCTTTTTTCTCAGAAATCTTAACAGACCTCTCATTTTTTATTGTTGGAATTGGGTTTCAAGCCCATCACTAATTTAATCCCTGTAACCAATGTGATGAAATATGAAGATGGCCTTAAATGAATCCCTGGAGCTGACGAGTTATTACGTGGAGCCCAGGGTCAGATTTTCCAGAAACATTTAGGCTGCATGGGGTAAAAGGCAGATACCCAACGGAAAATCAAATTCTGTTACCCAGAGGTAGGTTGTCCGAATCTTGGGTGGCTCATGTTAATAAATGTTCCTACTCCTGGCTCCTGCACATGTACACACACACAACACACTGTCAGAATTTCCACAACCAAAGATTCCTTTTGTTACTGAATTACTTTCTACACCTCATGTTTTGACATAATCTGTCTACTAAGAAACTGAGAGCAATATGATAACTAATTCATTTTTGCATTTTCATGCCTGAGAAGCTGGTATTACCACAATGTGTTTATGTAATTCCAGCCAATGTTAAAGCAATACAATTGATGTTTTAGGTAGCCTGGGAGACCTTATAGGAAGTAAATGTACAGTTATAATTAGAATTATTGAAATCTTAAAAATAGCAGATTACTTGCAGAAGTCGGGGGCCTTTTTGAGAAGCAATTTTGTAAAATGTGCCTTCTTAGGTCAAAATTTGGCTAGACCTTTCTTGGTAAATGCAGGAAATCATGATGAATAATCCTTTGCACTTTGCACAAACCATTGCAAGTAGATGTGCCCTTTGCACCTGCCCCTCCTTCACATTCCCTTCCACTTCCTTTCTTCTCCAATGACATGGTATCACTGAAGAGGCTGTCCTCTGGAAGAAAATACTTTGAAGTCATTTAACTATGTTAAAGAAAAAAAGCTCAAGGAAGCAGTTTGTTTTCAGAGATTGTATTTATCAGCAACTCTCCACTCTCAGTAGTTTAGAAACATAAAAGTTTATTTCTTATTTACACCATAGTTTAAAGTGGGTTGTTCACAGGCTGTTATGTGGCTCTGCTGCATGCTGTGATACAGAGAACCAGGGTCCTTCCGTCTGAGAATTCCTAGGGTCTTGGAGTCTTCCAGTGGAGCCTGTATATCCAGCCAGTGGATGAAAGAAGAATGATGATATGTGGCTGAAACATGAATGATTATGCAGGCAGATTGTAGTGTCCTAGCCTGGCAGTGGTACACATTACTTCTGCCTACATTCCACTGGCCAGGACACATAGTCATGTGGCCACAACCATTTGCAAAGTTGCTGAAAAATGTAGTCAAAAAGTGTGGCAAGATGGAAGGGGAAACAAGGGCGGCTAGAACACACAGGCATCTTTGCTACAGATAGACAAACGTTCATTTAGAATCTTACTTTTTCTCCCACACAGGTATGCAGGAACATTTTGAATGCCAGAGTTTTTGAATCTCAGCAATTCAAATTGGGAGGGTCAAGATCATGACTAATAGGGCTGAATTCTTATTAAAGAACAGCTTGTTTTACAGTTAACAAATAAAGTTTTCTGCAAGACTTTTTTTTCCTTTTTACCTAGAGGTCCCTGAATTTACAGTCTCTTCGTGATATGGTTTGGCTCTGTGTTCCTACCCAAATCTCATGTTGAATTATGATCTTCAGTGCTGGAAGAGGGGCCTGGTGGAAGTTGATTAACTCATGGGGGTGGATTTCTGCCTTGCTGTTCTCATGATAGTGAGTGAGTTCTCATGAGATCTGGTTGTTTAAAAGTGTGTAGTCTCACGCCTGTAATCCCAGCACTTTGAGAGGCTGAGGCGGGCGGATCATGAGGTCAAGAGTTCCAGACCAGCCTCACCAACATGGTGAAACCCCTGTCTCTACTAAAAATACAAAAAATTAGTTGGGTGTGGTGATGCATGCCTGCAATCCCAGCTACTCAGGAGGTTGAGGCAGGAGAATCGCTTGAACCTGGGAGGCGGAGGTTGCAGTGAGCTGGGATTGCGCCACTGCACTCCAGCCTGGGTGACAGAGCGAGACTCGTCTCAAGAAAAAAAAAAAATGTGTAGTCCCCCTTCACTTGCTCTCTCCTGCTGTCACATGAAGACATGCCTACTTCCCTCTTCATCCTTCTGCCATGACTGAGACCTCCCAGCCCTGCTTCCTGTATAGCCTGTGGAACTGAGTCAATTTAACCTCTTTCCTTCATAAATTACCTAGTCTCAGGTAGTTCTTTAGAGCAGTATGAGGATGGATTAATATACTTAGCAGTCCCAGGACTTCTAGAAAGAACACAACTGTAGACAAAACTATAATGGAAGTAACTTACGTTTGCTTTCAGCTTGGGGAGTAGGCAGAGGTTGGTGACACTGGTGAATGAAAAGGTTTGTAGTGCTGTTCTGAGGCAGTACCTTCAGAAGGTAGCAGGATGTCAGAGGAACTACTGTGTGGCTGTAATGAGCGGCAGTTGAACATAGAACTTCAGAGATTCACCCCTGGAGAAGGCTTGAGCCCCGAGAATCAGTGGACTTGGAGAGACCATAGTAGACTGGAGAGTGGGCATCTTGGCATTAACTGGTACAGACCAACACTGGGAGGTAGGGGAATAGAAACACCAGGTATTACAAAGAATTTTGGTCTTCATGAGACCCAAATTTTCTTGTGTGGCCCTAAAATGAAGTGGAGGGGACCCAAATACAGTAATGACAAATTAAATTACCAGCCAATCTTCCTGGATGGGACCATGAAGTCAGACTACTTTTTGTATACAGAAAAATCTAAAATACAATAATTCTTTCTTACCTGAGATGATGGCTGAAGAGTCATGCCTTAGAGCCATTTGGGCCCTAGTGCAGGGCAGATGAGTGAAATGAGCTCTCAGAAACGTGAGAAAGATACAGAGAGGTGCTGGGTTGCAATAGAAGGTCTTAGGAGAGGGGTGGAAAGTGAGTTCAAGGAGGGCTATGGTTATGAAAATGTGTTCTGTGGACTCCTTGAGGTCCTCAAGACCCATTTGGGTGTCTACCAGGTCAAAACTCTTCTTATAATGATGCTAAGATATGATTTGCCTTTTCCACTCTTGTCTGTTATTCTTCTCTGAGTGTACAGTGGAGTTTTCCAGAGATAACAAATTGAATAAGAAGCAGATAGGAGCATTAGCTGTCTTCTATTAAACCAGGCATGCAAGAGATTTGTAAAAATGTAAAACAATGACACTCTTCTCACTATATATATATTTTTGTTTGTTTAGGGTTATATGGTTATTTTTCATAAAATAAGTAACTTCTGTTAACATGCTTTTCATTGCTGTTTAAAATGGAGTCAACAATAAATTTTTTTTAAAAATGTGTTTTAATTTCTAATACAGCAAATATTAATAGGTATAACCCACATGAAAGAAACAAAGTTCTTTAGGAACCACAATTGTTTTTAAGAGTGGAAAGAGATCCTGACACCAAAAAGCTTGAGAATGTTGGATTAGAACAACAACCCAATCAATGTTGAGAGAAATTAATTCTGCCACTTGTGGACTAATAACTTCAGAGTATGCGAAGCACTGAGAAGATAGATTGTTTCTTCTGGAGAAGTATCTTCAGAAGAGCAGTAGTAATTAGCCAGGGGCGACTGGTGTAGACAGCCATTAGTGAAATAACTGAATTTTAATACCACTTTATACTGCAACTTGCAAACCTAAAAAAATTGCAATACTGCCATCTAGCGTTCTATCGTGAAAACATTTCAATATTTATTTTTTCTCTTAATTTACAATTGCTTCAGAACTGAATGACAACATAAGCCAAATTTAATAGTTTGCCATGCATTTTTTAGGCTATTTCACCAAACATGTACTTTAAGTATCTTCAATGTCTTTTCCCATTTCTTTCTGTATATAATCTCTTCTTTCTTCTTAGAGTTAGGATAACTGGAGAAGGTAGGATTTCAACCTACTTATACCTTGTTTCAAACTTTATGTTCCTGACATTACACAATGTAGAATGATTTAATGGAAATGTAGAGAAACTGAATAAGTAACTTTCCTCACTTTGGTTATATATACCTCCTCTCTTTCCATAGTCTTTTTTTTTTTTTTTGAGATGGAGTCTCATTCTGTTGCCCAGGGTGGAATGCAATGGCACAATCTCGGCTCACCGAAACCTCTGCCTCCCGGGTTCAAGCGATTCTCCTGCCTCAGCCTCCCGAGTAGCTGGGATTACAGGCGCCTGCCACCATGCCTGGCTAGTTTTTGTATTTTTAGTAGATACAGGGTTTCACCACATTGGCCAGGCTGGTCTCAAGCTCCTGGCCTCAAGTGATCCGCCTGCCTTGGCCTCCCAATCCATAGTCATTTTTTTTTAAATAAACTTTTTATTTTGGATCAATTTTAGATTTACACAGAAGCTTCAAAGATAGTACAAGGAGTTCCCATGGCCCCCATCCAGTTTCCCCTACTGTCAACATGTACATTTCTGTGGAAACCCATACCCACTGGGTTCCTGGCACAATGGACGGAAGTTCCACACCAATGAACATGACTGAAATTTCAGAAATAGAAACTTGGGGGTCAGCAAGGGTGGGCTGGGGAAACAAAAAAGTTTACATATAAAAGAACAGGACTTGTATTGTCATCAAACTTCTCAGTAGCCACACCAGAAGCTAGAAAACCAGGAACCAATGCCTTCAAAATTCTGAGTGAAAATTATTTTCATCATAAAATCCTGTACAAAACTGCATATTAAGAGCAATGTTAGACCAAAGACAATTCCAGAGCAACTACAGAGTTTTGAAATATTTATGTCCCATGCCCTCTTTATCAGACAGTTATTTGAGGATGTGCTTCTCTAAAGTGGGAAAAGAAACAAAGAGAGAGAAAGACCAGGGGAGAAGCGAAGGAGCCTCTCTGAATGATGTGAAGGAGATCGTGGGTCAAAGCTCCGTGGTGTCCTAAAAGATAAACAGTGCAGAATGGAGCAGGAAGACAGAGTTGTTTGAACAACTCAGAGATGTATTCTTCTGTCAGCGTGTTTGGGGATGAATTAGTAATAGGTATAAAGAAAATGAAATAAACATAAAGATCAGGCAGTGGATTAACCCTAGAGAAAATTAAAAGTTGCATGGAAGCATGGTATGTATACTATATGGCTCAGCTTTGAGCCATACAGACTCATAGTAATATAAATATTGAATTCGTTTAAATGAAAAGGTAATTTTATCATGTTGGCTAGATGGGAGAAGGTGGAAGAGAAAGAGGGAGGGAGGAGGAACAGAGAGAGAGAGAGAGCGCTAGATCCTCTGCGCTATACCCAGAAGTCAATAATTATCTAAAATTGAAAAAAATAAGAAGCAACACCCTATTATTTAAACAATATGGGATTAAATATCAGAAGAAATGGTTAAAAGTGGTTACCTCTACAGAGTACGGATCAGGAATTGGGATGAATGAACTAAGTGAAAATTCTAATAGGATTATATGACTTTTTAAAACAATGTTCATGTTACTTTAAAAGGCAAAACATCAGGTAAATGGGTGCCCTGCCAAATCAGGGACTTAGCACCCAGGGTTATCAACTCTGTTAAGAATCAAGGAGTGCTGGGGGTAGAAAGTATAATCCAAGTACAAAGTGTCTTGGATTCTTATCAAGGCTGTGGCAGTCAAGTGTCCTTTGCCCCTGCTTCCTTCTTGTTTGCATAAATATTTGCATTCTGAGGCTCCATTCTGGGGTGAGAGCTCATTTTCTGTTTGCACAATTGCCTGGCTCCTCTGGCCAAAGGGTGCTCTGCTTCTGGCAGCTGAGGATCCCAGTAGACAGCTTCTTAAACCATGGCTTTCCCTGTGGGATTTGGATGGGCGGCAGCTACTGCAGCTTATCAAGTAGAAGGTAGGGGACACTCTCCCCTTCACTGGGGTGGGAATGCTTTATTTCTGGTGTGTTCTGTGTACCTGAGGAAGATGGTGGGGTAAGGAGGCAAAAAGAAAAGAAGCAAAGAATTGAACACTCCGCAATGTTATCAATGAATTTGTTTCCCTTTTCAAACATGTCAGGGGTGGGGGCTCACATTCTCTTGTCTCTTTCTTTAGGCACAAGGAAGGGTGGAGGGATGAAGAGGTGAAAACCAAGCTGTGGCTGGATTTTCAGTCAGTCCAAACTCAGCTGAGACATCAGTTTACATTGGGCCAGCTGCATTTATAATTGATTTCTAGAATCCATTTGTCCCAACTCCCCTGCAAAAGAGAATCATTTTTTTCTGTTGGCTGGAAAAATATTGGGTCGATTTTTTCAAAGAGCCCCTCATTAATTGGGAAAAGTTCCCTGTTCTATTCTTAGTGAGCACCAAGCCAAGCCTAAGCTTGTAGGCCACCATATTTCCTGGGGCAGCTGAGAAGTAAATCGAAGCAAATAGTAAAAAGCACCCAGAGCGGCTGTGGAGCCTGAGTTCTGGTCCTCATCCTACCACACACGAGTGTGTGAATTCTTTGTCCTCCTTGAGTCTCAGTTTCTTCATCTGTGAAATAGGAAGATTAGCTTTACTTTTCTAAAACACGTTTGTCCCCGAGATTGTTAATAGTTACCATGGAGAAAATATTTATTTGGTCAAATAAGTATGTGAAACCCTGGATTAAACAAAGCAAAGTGAGTTATTGTAGTAGCTTCCTAGGATTACCATAATAAAATATCATAAACTGTGGGGCTTAAACAACATAAATTTATCCTCTTACAGTTCTAGAAGCCAGAATTGGCCACTGGAGGATGTAATTAGCCAAGTTAAGATGAGATCATATTGGAGTAGGGCAGATATGCAATCCAATATGACTGGTGTCCTAAGAAGGAAATTTGGACACTGAGAAATTTGGAAATTTGAAAGAAGAAAATCTGGACAAAGAGACAAGGAGAACACCATGTGCGTGAGAGAGAGATTGGAATGTTACAGTAAGCTAAGCAGCAATAGTCGCCACCAGAAATTAGAAAGAGGCAAGAGGGATTTTACCTAGAGACTCGGTGGGGCATGAGCCTGCTGACACCTTGATTTTGGAACTCCAGCCTCTAGAACTGTGAGAGAATGCATTTCTGTTGTTTAAGCCTTTCATTTTGTGGCACTTTGTTACAGCACCCTTAGAAAACTTATACACCAAGAAAAACAAGTCAATCAATCAATGAAATAATGACTGCTATGGTAAGTGCTATGGTGATAATAGGATGTTGTGGAAAGGATCACCTGAAAACCAGTTCTTCAGGATGGGTCATCAAGGAGGATCTTTGTGAACTAGCATCATTCCGTCTAAACTTAAGGTATGAGGAGGAGAGTGCCATTTGAATATGGGGAGATCTTTCTAGACAAAGAAACAGGACAAGTTGATCCTGGTACAACCCATGCTGCCTGTGATTCCCAGCTTCAATTGCTATTTCCCCATCCTCTAGAATGGGAAGGAGGAATCTCTACTACACAGTTGTGATAACTGCCATGTAGAAGACATTTCCCACTGGGGGATTATGTATATTATTGCACATATATGATCTGTGATACAAGGCTGTTTTAAAAGAACGTCTGACAATGTCCTGGTTGGCTGAAATTCCATGCCACCTTTCTCACTACATGGGATCTTCTTTCATCTTCTTCCAGATAATTTCCACTTTGTCATAGAGGATGAATGAATAGGCTGACCCTCTAGGAATAAAAACAAAAGCAATGATCTTGGTTAGTTTCCTTCTCAAAAGAGAGGTTGGAAAAATCCGAGAAATCATGGTAGAGCATCAGAATGGTGTAAATAGAATCAGATTCTAGAAGCAACAAAGCATTGGTGATTATTAAGATGAGTTTTGGGGGAAGACTCTTTAGACTTGGATTTGATCTCTCCTTTTACTAGATTTGTGACTTTGGCCAAATGACTCATCTTCTTTGTGCCTCCTCACCTGTAAGATGGAGATTATTATGGTGTCTCCTGTGTAGCACAGCTATGAGGTTTAAATAAGATAATGTGTGTTAAGTGCTTGGCATTTAGTAAGTGCTCGATGCATCATATTCATATCTGGGAGGATCACAAAAGGATTACAAAGAATGATTCACTGTGGAACTCTACAGTTAACTTGGCATAAATATGCAGTTAGTTATACAAGACAATAGAGTGGGTTTCAACTACCAACTTTCAGTTCCTGCCCACTTAGGACCTGGAGGTAACCTTAACTGGCCCATTCTGAGCTCCTCTCTTCACATGATCTCAATACTGTTGCATCTCTTCTGTCTGCCTGGAGCTAGTTTGTCCTATGCTCTTCAGACTTAGGCCTGCTTCTGTCATATTTTGAGGTCTTTATTTGCTGCCTCTAACCTGCTATTAACTTTCTATCTATAGTTTACTAGGTAGGGTACTTGATCCAGCATGCTCTGCCAAGAGCCATCAGCCTGCTATTTTTGTCAACTCACAGAATAACTTTTGCATGCTTGCTTGCCTTCCACCCTAGGAGCTCTTCCTGATCCTTTTGTGCTGTGTGTGAATTTTAGCTCAAGCACTTACTAGCAGAGTGACTTTGGGCAAATAATCTATTTAAGCCTCAGTTTTCTTATTTGTGAAATTTGAAACATAGTCATATTCTCTCTGTAGATTTGTTCTAGGGACTGAAGAGGTAAGCATATGTAACTGTGGTATAAGAGTGCCCCCATGTAGTGCTCACCAAATACTAATATTAATGCCAATACTATTATTATTTTTCTTTCTCCTGGCTGTATTCTCTTGCACTCTGAGAGAAGGAGAGTTGCACTGTCTACTCCATTTATTGGGAATGGTCATTTCTTGTTTGGACTGCTAGTTAGAATCTATTTCCTCCTTGCTCGTGCTTGACTACTTCACCAGCAGTTGCCAGGAGAGTTACTGTTTAACCATTTCTCCCACCACTGACTGGATTACCGTGCAGGAAGTTCACTCGTGGCTTCATCAAATCAGCATGGCTTGGATTTAAAAGCTGAGAACAGCCTGTCTCTTTTTGATTTTGCTAATCTTTGCAGTTTTGTGCTGCCCTGGCCTTGGAAGGTCTGTAGATGCATTGGAAGTCAGGAGACATTCAGCAGAACTGAAGATTGAGACTGAATTGTATTTGTAAAAAAAAATCTAACACTTTTAAAGATTTGTTGTAAAACAGTACCACGTATCTCTTTCTACTGTCTCTCTTTCCACTGTATTTCAAAATACAGTTGTCTGTATAGGTATATTTGTTTTCAGATACTCTCTTGGAATCCCTGAAGAATAACTAGCATACTCTCCCTTACCCTCACTGCAAAAATAGAGGTATTTTGTCTCCATATAGAAAATACTGTCAGGGTCTTTGCAGGTGGGGCCCACTGAGAGGGGCAGGGACTGGGCCTTATCACCATGTCTCCTAACACATTGACTACTTGGTTGTGTATTTTGCCGGAATCATGGCCTTTCCTTTGTCTTGTCCTTGTTCAGATCCTTTCTTCCTCTCCTCTGGCTATTTCACTGTTTATGGTCTTAGAGAAGAGAGTTTCATGTTTATTACATAAGAGTTGACTGCATGGTGCCTTGAGCCTTTTGGAAGAAAGTGCAATATAAATCTAATAAATAAATAATAAATAAATGGTATAAGCAGGAGGAAAATTATGTGTTTTAGGTGAGTTGTAAAGAACCGTGTAAAACCTATAAAATGTATTTGTTAGACTAAGAGGCAGGGAAGAAAGTGCAAAAAATCATCGTACGTACAGAAGTGAGTCTCCCGCAATATTTTTAAGTAGAGAAAAATTCCCATGGTTTTTAACCCCTTGTGAAGCTGACTCTGTCCTCTGTGTTTGGCTGGAGGGAACGTGAGGCGCAAAAACATCACGTAGCTCTGTGGCATTTTGTTTACTTTGATGGTAGGCCACGGAGGAGACAGGAAAATGACGTTGAGGACCCAATTCTACAGTTCTTAAGAGCTTCTAACTCCCAGTGATTTCAAGGAAGGCTCTTAAGGAGCGAACATGCTTTGCAAAATCCCACAAATCCTAAGCAAAGTCTAAACTACTGTGTTAATGCTTCCTAGTGGGATCTGAGTTTGTGGTTTTTAAGGAGCCAAAGTCCTCAGTTTTATGAATGCCATTGTGAATCCTTGATATTAATCTAATATAACAGTTGATTTTAAGTTTGACTTTGGTTTTATGTCAGCAGAAATTGGGGATTGCCTCAGACTTTGGCCATCTCTATTTGCCATACGTTAAAGGTGGATTCTTGTAGTTAAGACATTTGTGTGTGTGTGTATGTGTGTGTTCCCTTAAAAAATTGGAAAAAGAACATGGCAGCTGTATTTTTTGGTTTTAAGTTGAGTTTATGGTGTTTCTATATAGGCTGTTTTTTCTTTGGTCCTTTTTTATAAAAAAACTCAACTGATTCACACGAACCTGAGCTGGAGACACACTTCATCTACTCGTTGTAAATGTCAGCACAAGCCCCATATTTCTCTAAGACCACTTCCTGATTGCTTTCTTCACCCAGTGGATTTTAACTGTGTGTCTTGGTCTGTATTTTCTGCCAAATCCCATGGATTAAACATCGCAGTCTGAGACTTGATCTCTTGGCTGCTCTTGGTACTCTTCAAGAAGAGGAATATCCAGGCAGATATGCTCCTTGTCTGGACCACCTAAGAAAGAAGGAAGGGAAGCAGATTTAAAGCATGGTCATTTATTTCTCGGTATGTAAGGAAACAGGGAGCAGAGAAGTGGGCATTTACCCATGACATTTATCATAGCTTAAAAGTTGACATGACAGAAACCATTCTTATTTCTTTCCCCCAGTTTCAAATTTGAAATTTACAAAAATATCAAATATTGCCCTCCTTTTTCATTGTACCATGAAATTAATGATGTAGTCATCATTGGAAGAGTATAGGCTTAGAGAGGGATGATATTCAAATATTAATCAACAAATATACTCCCCATGCTCACCAATCAGATGCCAACTGTAAATAGTAGGCATAGACTAGACTGACATTTGGATTGACCGGTCAGAGTGGACGTCAGCCATACACAACTACTGAGGCCACATTTAGATGTATTGATTGAATTTCAACCTTGGGCTTAGGAGGGGGACACATCTAAAATATATCGGACTCTGTTTATAGACTACTAGGTAGTTTAATTATTTAACTTCTCTAAGTCTCCAATTTCTCACTTGCAAATTCCTAATGCTGATCTCTCTCTCTTTTGAAAAAATTTCATTGGATGAATACTGAAGACCTTTTTCTTACATTTTGTACTTCTTTGGATCTTGGTTAATTTCTTCAACTTTTTATTCCAAATGACGATACTTTAACTGTGTTTGGACTTTAGCTGAATTCATTCTATTTTTCAACTCCTCTATTGAATATTTATTTTTGGCACTCATATTTCTAATTTTTAGGAATGAATTATTTAATTGCTTCTGTTTCAGTAGCCATATTTTATTTTCTGGATGTTGTCATCTCTCAAATCTCTTTAATAATGCTAATTTAAAAAATTAAGTTCCTGATCCAGCAATCTCACATCTGGGTATTTACCCCAAAGATTTGAAATCAGTTTGTAAAAGAGATGTCTGTATTTCCATATTCATTTCAGCACTATTCACAGTATCTATATTGGAATCAATCTAAGTGTCCATAAACAGATGAATGGATAAATAGTATGTGGAATATATACACAAAGGAAAACTATTCAGCCTTAAAAAAAAGGAAATTCTGTCCTTTGAGACAATGTGGATGAGCCTGGAGGACATTATGCTAAGTGAAATAAGACAGGCACAGAAAGACAAATACTGCATGTTCTCACTTACATGTAGAATCTAAAATAATCAAACTCATAGAAGCAGAGAACAGAATAGTGGTTACATAGCTAGCGAGTAGGGGGAATCTTGGGAGATAATGATCAGAGGGTAAAAAACCTCAGTCAGATAGGAGAAAAAAATTTTTCTTTGAGATCTATTGCATCTCGAAAAATTATTAACTATATAGTTAATAATATAGTATGTTTCAAATTTGTTAAGAATGCAAATTTCAAATGATCCCACCATAAAAATGTTAAGTATTTGAGGTGATGAATATGTTAGCTAGCTTGATTTAATTTTTAAAATTTGTATTCATAAATAATAACATCACTTCATACTGTGTAAATATACATAATTATAAATGACCAATTTACAATAAAAACTTTTAAAATTAATTTCTTTTTCTTTTTTGTGTGTATCAAAGAATTTTGGTCCTTATCTTTCGGGTTACTTGTTTTTTGTCAAATGCCATATGATGTTTATGAATGAATGATTATCTTGATTAATATCAGTAACTGATTTAGGCTTCCTTTGAAGTTAGATAGTTCTATGAACTGAGTCAGGGATGGCTCTATAAGAAAACAGAGTTCTGTATAAGTTGGTGGGATCTATTGATAGTCAGTCATCTCACAAAAGATTATGGGCATGAGTGGAAACAGCCAAAATTTAGACCTTGATAACTGCCATATAGCAAGGACTTCAAGGAAGAGTGTGCTTGATTTTAACTTCTGTGTTTCCTTTCTGCATGTCCTTTCAAGTTCATGTTTTTAGCTCTAGAGTTTGTTCTGCTTTTTTTCTGTGGCCTCAGTACCCATGATAGGAGTCCTTCCCAGTCACACCTCTCACTTTTATGAAGTATTTCTTAGGACTTCAACATGGGGTAAAGGCAGAACCAATGACCCTGTTTATGGAGAAGAAAAATCCATCAAGCCAGCTATAAGATAGATAATCCTTTGATTACCATAATGATTGCTCTGAGGCCTGGTCTTCTCTCCGAATTGGTTGGCCCAGAAAAGTACTTTAGTAAATGTTTTGTTCTATTGAGACCTTTTTTATTTGTTTGTTTTCAGCTCAGTTGTGGATTCCTTCTCTTATTTACTGTTATTTCAATGGGGTTGTGAGAAGAAAAGGAATTAAATATGTTCACTGTATTCCCCACCTTGAATTGGAAATCTTTAAAGACTTTAATATAATATTAACTTATGTGGAAGTCTTTATTAACATGCATTAATATTTGAAAGTGCCTCATAAACCATGAGGTTCTATTCAAAGTTAATGAATGAATTGCCCCCTTTTACCATTGTCATCCTCCTTGTCATCACTAATATATCCAACTTCTAGAAGTTTTCTAGTCCTGTGCTTTTTAATAAAGAAGATGAGTGCTATAGACTAAATGTGTGTGTTCCCCTCAAATTCATAGGTTGAAACACTAATCCCCATATGTGATGGTATTTGGAGGTGGGGCCTTTGGGAGGTGATTAATCAGTGAGATGGTTTGGTTGTGTCCCCACCCAAATCTTACCTTGAATTGGAGATCCCATAATTCCCACATGTTGTGTGAGGGACCTGATAGGAGATAATTGAATCGTGAGGGGGGGGCAGTTTCCCCCATACTGTTCCCGTGGTAATGAGTAAGTCTCACAAGATCTGGTGGTTTGATAAGGGGTTTCCCTTTTCACTTGGTTCTCATTCTCTCTTTCCTGCCACCATGTAAGACGTGCCTTTCACCTTTTGCCATGATTGTGAGGCCTCCCCAGCCATGTAAAACTGAGTCCATTAAACTTCCTTTTCTTTATAAATTACCCAGTTTTGGGTATGTCTTTATCAGCAGTGTGAAAGCAGACTAATATAGTCAGGAAGGCAGAGCCCTCATGAATGGGAATTCTGCCTCATATTAAATAAAAGAGATCCCAGCCATGTGGGAATGCAGAAAGAAGTCAGCCATCTATCAACCAAGAAGGCATCTTCACCAGAACTTGACTGTAGTGGCACCTTGATCTTAGACTTCCAGCCTCTAGAACTGTGAGGAATAAATTTCTTTTCTTTTTTTCTTTTTTTTAAATTTTACTTTAAGTTCTGGGATACATGTGATTAACGTGCAGGTTTGTTACATAGGTATACATGTGCCATGGTGGTTTGCTGCACCTATCAATCTGTCATCTAGGTTTTAAGCCCTGCATGCATTAGGTATTTGTCCTAATGCTCTCCTTCCCCTTCCCCCACACCTTGTGACTGGCCCCAGTGTGTGATGAAGACAGCATGGTGATTCCTCAAGGATCTAGAACCAGAAATACCATTTAACCCAGCAATCTCATTACTGGGTATATACCCAAAGGATTATAAATCATTCTACTGTAAAGACACATGCACATGTATGTTTATTGCAGCACTATTTACAAAAGCAAAGACTTGGAACCAACCCAAATGCCCATGAATGATAGACTAGATAAAGAAAATGTGGCACATACACACCATGGAATACTATGCAGCCATAAAAAATGATGAGTTCATGTCCTTTTCAGGGACATGGATGAAGCTGGAAACCATCATCTTCAGCAAACTAACAGAGGAACAGAAAACCAAACACCACATGTTCTCACTTATAAGTTCGAGTTGAACCAAGTTGAACCGTTTCTGTTCTTTATAAGCCAGTCAGCCTATGGCGTTCTGTTATACCAGCCAGAATGGACTAAGAAAATGAGCTAACGTGGAATTAATGGAATTTCAGACAGTATAACAAGAGAAAGCAAAATATTCAAATACTGTGAGAAAAGTCATAGTAGGGGGAGGTGACTATGACCAAGAAAGAACACGTCTCGTCATCTGCTTTTGAGGTCAGCTGATCCAATCCATTTGCATTTTTCATAATTTATTACCTCCTTCAATTCCTGAACACAGATTCTGCATCTACCAAGTTTTCCAGTACCTCAGCTGGCTTCATGGGCAGTGCTGAAAGATATCTGCTGCCCTCCCTATGTGTATATGTAAGTTATTTATTGATAAGAGTTGGTCCACCTGTTTGTATATTCTTCTTTTTTTTTTTTTGGAAAGGTTTATTTATTTATTTATTTTGAGATGGAATCTCACTCTGTCACCCAGGCTGGAGTGAAGTAGCATGATCTGGGCTCACCACAACCTCTGCCTCCCAGGTTCAAGTGATTCTCCTGCCTCAGTCTCCTGAGTAGCTGGGATTAAGGCACCTGCCACCAGGTCTGGCTAATTTTTGTAATTTTAGTAGAGACAGGGTTTCACCATGTTGGCCAGGCTGGTCTTGAACTCCTGACCTCAAATGATCTGCCTGCCTTGGCCTCCTAAAGTGCTGGGATTACAGGCATGAGCCACCGTGTCTGGCTGTGTATTCTTTTGTATCAGCAAGGTTCTGAGTAGAGTGGGTGCTAATCACATATGTTTAGAAATTTTTTTTGTATTATGAAAGGAATACAAGATAATTTTAGAACATTTAAAAGATACAAGCAAGCCAAAAATAAAATAATCAGCCAGTAGATATTTAAAATTTTAGAATATGTATTTTCAGTATTTTTCTATGTATCCATAGACTTACATGTACATATACACTTATTTCTGTGATAAGAGCATTCTGTAAATGGTTGTGGTTTTCTTAACACACTTAGAAATATCGTGATAAGCTATAACATTTCTCTGCATCCTTTCTCCTCTTCCTGTTCCCTCTCTCCCTTATCTGTGTTTCTACAGTGCACAAGGATGTTACACAGAAAGCTAAATGCGAGCCAATATATTTAACTTTGAGAAACCAGATAAAAATAACTGTGTCCTAATTATTTGTTTGTTGTAGGGGTTCTATCTGTTGGACCACACAGTCATACATGAATTTTTTTGTCATTACTAAATTAGTCAGTTAAGAGAGGACATTTGTTTACTTGAATAAATATGTGCCAGCCTTGTACTGGAGGAAAAAAAGGTGTTGGTTGTGCTGTTCCTTCCTCGGCTTGCCCATCTGGTAGGGGTTGCTTCCTAGCTAAGTTCACTGGTGCACAAGGTTAAATGAATCTTTAAAAATTATTAGACCGTCACACAAGTGCCCAAACCAGAAATATGCTAGACTGTTCCTCTTACTCCTTCCTTTATTTTACCAATTCCTTCTTATTCTATCTCCTCTAAACCTCTTGATTATACCCATCTTCTTCATTCCTACTACCTTTCCTTTACTTCTGGAACTTGGCATTTCTTATCTTCTTAAAGTCTCCTTCTCTCCTCTCCACTCTCCAATTTCTCCTGCATATTACTTCTAGCATGGTCTTTTACAAATCTGACCACATTATTCCATTTTCTGAGAGAGAGGATGAGCTCTGAAATCAAACAGACTGGATATAAACCCTGACTCCACTTACCAATTGTATGATCTTGGAAGATATCTAAGCTTTGCAGGCCTCAGTTTCCTTATTTGTAAAATGAGAATGGTGATAGTGCTTATCTTGGGATCATTGTAAATATAAATGTGTTCATAAGTAACAAATGCATAGAACAATGCTGTGCAAATCTTAACCGTTCAGTAAATTTCAACAATTATTTAAAAACTTGAAATGTCTTCTGACCTTCTACAGGATAATTTCTGAACTTCTTGAATAGCAGAAAAAAACCCTGCAATTTTCTCTCTGACTACAACTCCAGTTTCACCTCTTGCTGCTTCTCTATTTGTATCCTACTCTTTGACCAAAATAAAGCCTATAGAATTCGCTAAATGTGCCATGACCTTCATGCCTCTGTACCTTTGCACATGCTGTTCCCTTTGTTTGAATATACATGACTATTGGCATCAACAGGGATTAAAAGGTGACAAAGATCCAGCCTTTCTCACTTCCAGGCTGGAGCTTGAGCTACTCCAGCACACTGCCTCTTTCATCTTTTATGCTACTCTCCCAAGTGTGTTACTGTGAACTTGGCAGTGGTAGTAAAGGGCTCGATGACTGATGGGGCAAGGGGAACCCCTAAAAGAGGTATTTAGTATATATGAACAAACATTACATTAACAATTTGGAACAGCATGGATAATACGCCTTTTTACCTGGAGGCGTTTGAACATAACTCCGTGTATCTAAAGAGGACTAACATCATGAGAAGTGTTGATATGACTATTGCAGCTGTGTGTTTGTATTTTGCATGTCGTAGGTGGTGCCGTCAGCAGCAGCTGGGGCCCTGCTGTTTTCCTTCTGTTCTACTATGTGGCCCTCTTCCTTGGGGCACCCTCAACCAGATGAGCAGATCTATACTGGCTTTGGATCTTTCTCAAGGTGCCTGCTCTTCCTTTCATTAGCGTGGATAATCAGAATTTGATTGTAAAGTATGCCCAGGCCAAATACAAGGGCTTTTAAAATCGTCTGCTGTTTTAGATTATCCAGGCCACTGATCCCCCTTCCTTAGCGTGGATAATTGAGAGTGGACTGGGCTGAAGAATGTTAAGCAGAACCAATTGACAAAATAAATGAGATTTTAAAAATCCTTTACATTTTAATAATAGAAAAAAGTTTTTTTTAAATCTGAAAGAGCTTATTTTGTATTTCAAAACTATAAATTTATTTGGCTTTAAATTACTTCAAAATAGGAAAATATTTCCTATGATGCACCCATTTAAAACCTATTTAAAATGTATACTAATTACAATATGCGCTTAATGGAGTTAAAGGAAAAATGGAACATACAGACGAGGTTGGAAGTTTCGGATTCAATGTGAAATCTTCTTATAATCATGTTTATATTTCATCAAGGTAACAGAGAGGGTAGGAGCCACTTTCAAACTCTGAAAATCTCTCTCTTGATAGTGGAGGCTGCAATTCTTTGCTCCTAGTGAACAATAATCATTTAGAGACAGGCATTTAAAAATGTATGTATAAGATGAACAGAATTCTGATTTCTGGGAATATATGATCAAATTCACCTCTCATTATTTCATCTTTCCCCATGCCCCATGCCTCTCCAAATGCAGGTAGAAATGTATTTGCATGCCATTTGACTGGGAACTGAGAGGACATTTTCCCAATGGAACAATGCTGTGAACGGGGGTAGGTGTCACTAAATACTCTTCATGTCTGTAAAGAGGATAAATAGATTTGGAGGTTGGCCTGGGAATTTGAAACATAATGTAAGAGGCAATGGTGAGTTTCTGGGCAGGTGACTCATAAACAAGGTTTTTGAAACATTACCCATTTTTACGCTGGGAATTGCCAAGCTCAGCCTTAACGTCTCCCACAACACTTATGAATAATCATTTAAATACAGGCTTTGAGACTTGGGGAAAAAAGCATATTATTTACTCTAAAGACAATAATCTTCCTTGGAGTCATTGTAGTCCATCATGCAGATGCATACTTGGGGATCTTTGGAAAAGCAACATTTTCTCTTGATGGTCCATTACTTCATTTATCTTCTAAGTTATTATCCAGGACTAGATTGCAGACACAGGTTAGGGCTGCACGTCAGCCACTCTGTAACAGTGTGGGAGACTAAGGTTCTTTCACAGGGTGAGATATTACAAAGGGGCTTTGCTCATTCCCTATTGCGTTTGTGTGAAGAGCAGGATACAGTAATGGAGGTAATGGGGACTCTAGTGTATCTTTTGGTTCCTTATAGTGCTGAGAACTTGGCAAATGTAGGCACACATAAATTATTGTTCCCGAGTGGTTTGATGAAGGGAGAACTGAGAGGTTCTCAGCATAGATATTATACAGCTGAGACCAAATATCCCCCTAGGGTCATCCTAGTACTCTTTCCATGGCTGAAATAAAGACCAGATACAACCATACTAAAGCTATGATGTGGTTGACTTGTTACTGGATAATGACTTTTCTCATGCTTGGAGAAAATTACCTAAGAAGATTCAGAAAAGTTCTATCCCAAAGATCCGCATCTGCAAAGACGAGCAAGATTGCAATGTCTGGATTAAGTTCTCTAGAATTTAAAGTTCTGTCTCATGTTGTATTTGGAGACCTGGCTTCCCTAGCATGAAATGAATAATTAAATTACATTTTATTTTTTACGTAGCTAGTAGTTAATCCCAATTAGAAATTTATCTACTGCGGGTACTAGAGCCTGGCAGTATAAAGGTGAACAAAATGATCACTTGAATCTGACATTCTGGGTGGGGAGAGAGGCAGGTACATGACTACAGTAGGATGTGACAGCCCCAACAATAGAACAGACAAAAGGGTGTTTTGCAGCAAAGGTGGGCAGGATGGGGAAATAAGAATAAAGTGTGTGAGGCCGGATGCGGTGGCTCACGCCTCTAATTCCAGCACTTTGGGAGGCTGAGGCAGGCAGATCACGAGGTCAGGAGTTCAAGACCAGTCTGTCGAACATAGTGCAACCCCATCTCTATTAAAAATACAGAAAAAAATTAGCCAGGTATGGTGGTGTGCACCTGTAATCCCAGCTACTTGGGAGGCTGAGACAGGAGAATCTAGTGAACCCGAGAGGTGGAGGTCACAGCGAGCCAAGATCATGCCATTGCACTCCAGCTTCCAGCCTGGTCAACAGAGAGAGACTCTATCTCAAAATAATAATAATAATAATAATAATAATAATAATAAAGTGTGTGAGATTACTTGGGGTATCTAAATTGGGTTTTATGAAGACATGTTTTCTGTTTTATTTTGTTTTGTTTTCAGGAAAAGACACAAGAAAAGGCATATCAGCAGAAAAAATATTTTGACATGAGACATTAAAGTATAAATACTTCTGTTGTATTTTTGGAATGGTGTAGTCATGTACAGTTAAGTAGGCACATGAGTTAGAATTCTAATACTTTAGGATGTATTCGAATCACTTGGAGTTCTAGTTAAAATGTAGATTGGGGGCCTCATATGAAACTATAATAGTATTCACAGATGAGGGCCAGGAATTTATATTTTTTGTAAGTGCCTATATGATTGTTTTGTAGATTGCTCATGCTTTGATAAAGCCTGCTATAGGCTGTGTTTTCTGATGACAGGGTTAATGGCAGAACCTGAAGCCTTATGTTGTGATGCACATACAGTGCTAGGCTAAGGAATTAGTGTTAGCATCATGTGCATTAGCTATTTGACAGCCATAAAATATACTTAGTCAAAGGGTGTAATACAGTCAGGTCTGTATATTTGAAAGAGTTTTGACAGCGGTGTGGAGAATAAACCGAAAGAAGGAGATACGGAGCTTGGGAAAAGTTGTCGGGTTATTGCCATAGATGAGGCAGATGATCATGAAGACCTGAATTTGGGTGTCAGGAACAGAATGGAGAAAAAAAGAGTAAAGAAACATTGAGGGAAAACCAAAAGGATATGTTCATGAATGCAATTTAGGGCATAAAGGAAATAGGAGGAAGACTAAGGTGACTTTTCTCATTATGGTTTAGATAACTGACTGGCTGAGGATGCCATGAAGAGAAGTAAAACACTAGAGAAGGTGCAGACTTGGAGGTTGTGTGGTAGAAATTTAACAGCTTCAATTTGGATTTGAGATTCCTTAGGGTACTTATAGAAAATTGTCTGGGAGGCAACTGAAAATGTCTGTCTCCATTTCAGGTTGGATTTTCTGGTAGACAGCCACAGCTGATGGTGAAAGTCATAATGAAAGAGAATGCTTGAAAGAGGGTGATAGAGGGAAACAGGAAGAGAAGCAAAGATGAGCAAGGTTGCAATGTCTGGATTAAGTTCTGTAGAAGAATTGAAAAGTCTCAGGGGAAACCCATACAGAACTGACATTCTTACAGAACCTTAGAATGACTGAGAAATAACTTTAGAACATTTCTAGTCTGGTGGTTTTTAAATGTGTTTTGACGTAGCAAAACCAGGTTTTCAAGCAAATCTAACTAGGTCTTCTCGATCATTGCCGATGGAACCCTTCTTTATGCTGACAATAGATATACAGCAGCAACCATATGCAGCTACCTTTATCAGTGTTTAGCATGAAAATTTCAGAAAACTGCATTCAGGTAGCCATGTTGATACACCAGAAGAAATCTGCCAGGACTAAAGACCGACCCAATAATTTATTTTTGGAAAGTCAATTTATTTTTGAGTCAAAGGAACCTCAAATTATCCTAAATGGCATTGCTGCCACCAGAGAGTTCTGTTCTTAATTTAATAAGCTGCTACAAGTTCCAAGCCAGTGTTCCTTCTTAGAAATATGCTATGGGATGTAAATCTTTTTAAGTGCATTTCATTGTACCAATTGTTTCATTTTGAAAAAGCCCATTGGTTTATTATTAAGTGGTCTATTTAATAGTGTCAATAAATTCTAAAACTGGAGACTAGGCATTGTTATTTTAGATGCTTTAATGATCTCAATTGTCTAAGTTGCTTGGCCTTGGCTTATTTGCTTGACCTTTGTCTGTTTTAATGATCTGGAAAAATTCCTCCAAACTATACAGAGTTGATATAGTGGCTCTTGATATATGTGATACAAATCTGAAAATACTTTATTAGAATAAGTTTACTAATAATATTCAAATGATTAGATTAGGTCTATGCAATCAAAGTGAAGTTGATAACTGCAAATTTTAGAAGAACCTAAAGCTTCAAGTAAAAATTCAGTTTCTCGGAGGTGGGGTGGGATAAGTGTTAAAAAATTACCTACTGGGTGCAATCTTCAATATTTGGGTGATGGGTCCGCTAGAAGCTCAACTCCCACCATTATGTATGTAATACCCATGTAACGAAGAAGCAAAGATTTTCCCCAGATCTAAGGAAAAAAAATCGACAAAACCCAAAATAAGATCACAGTTCAATTTCTTGCAAAATAGGTTTTACTTATTACTTCTGTGTTTTGAGTTAACTATAATTATAGAATAACTACCCAGAAAAACAACTGGACGATTATACTGCAAAATACTAATACAGAGAGGTAATATAAACTGGTGGTTTTTAGTACCAGCGATTCTACACTCTACTGAAAACCAAAATTTCAAATAAGAAAACCAAAATTCCAAATTTGACTTCTTATATTCAAAAGTAATATGGTCTTGTTCTTGTTTAGTATCTTTAAGGCTTACTTTTCTCAGGTAAATAACACCTATTGGCAGTTTATTGGAGTTTATTGGCAGCATAAAATAATTTAGGCAGTCTCTTAACACAGGGCTTGGCTTTTAAAACAGGACTTCAATAAATGCTAACCTTTATCATCATAATTTTTATCACCACTATTACCACCACCGTTATCATCATCATCGTCATCATCATCATCATCATCATCATCCTTCTCATCATCTTCATCATTATTGCCATCAGGTGGTATGTTAGTTTGGATCCTCTGAGAAACAGATACCAAGATGATATTGAACGTGCAAGAAATTTATTCAGGGAAATGAATATCAGGGAAAACGGGGAGGGAGCCAGGAAAGGCTATCATGCATGTCTGACAAGTGAAGGAGAGAGTAAAGGAAGAAAGGGAGTTGAGGTGAACCATTTAGACTACAGTGCAATTCAAAGAGAAGTTATCAAGATCTTTGGAGAGTCCTTGGTCCAAAGTCACCTGTCAGAAGAGTCGCACATCCTCCAGGAACAGGCCTACTTTCTTAGCTTTGCCACACTCAGCATTGACTGTGATCAGCCTGGGGAACTGTGGTGTCAGTAGAAATGCTATGACATGTTTCAATGCTCAGTGGCTGAGGGCTCAGTCAGTTATGCTCCCTGAGCTTGGAGGTAGGTTTGTGTAGTGTGTTTCTATAAGTGTCACAGACAAAATTGTGGGTGATTAAAAAATATCCCATTTTTTGGTATTTTATTAATTATCTATATTTAACCTGCATTATTTAATATTTGAAGGAAGAAGTAAAATACTTAAAAATATTTCCTTTTGCTTGGGTAGCATTAACTTTTTGAGACTTGCCCAAATCTCACAGTAACTGTTCAGCTTTTTAATTTGCATGAATATTCTGGTACAGCTCTGCTATTACGTCAACAGCACCTTTCCACGAAAAGTTTTATTTTCTTGTTCCAACTTTAATTTCTATTTAGAAACCTGATTTGATTAGAGTGTGAAAGTTTAAGTGTTTGAAACAGGATTCAATTAAACTAGGTCATTCTTGGGGCTCTGAAAATGGTAACTGGCCTTAGGCAAATGAGAACAAAAGTTATAAAACTCAGTTGGATGCATCACAACATTTAACATCTTTAAGGAAGACATCTTGCCTAATAGAGTCAATTTAGAAATATTTAGTGTAGGTCATCAGCTTAAGCACCTAAAAAATGTGTTTGTTTGTTTGTTTCTCCCTTTAGTTATAACTAGAATCAGAACACCTGGACTCTAATCTACAAAATAAACAATTTGTGCTGGGACCTTGAAGAAAGTCAATTAGTTTCCATGACTTTACCAGTAGGTTAAAAAGGAGATTGTAATATTAGTGAATAATGTGCTTAGAGATGTTTGCATAAAAGATGCTTTGTCATTGTAAAGTATTATTGAATATTTATGGTCTACCAGACTGAGCCAAATGGCCCAGAGGAAAAAACAGTCAGATTTATGTAAACCTTGTTCAGTGTCCCAGATACTTCAGGATGGGTGCTCTATATATGAATAAATAAATAAATGGTATAAATATTATTTTAAAATTTGAAGGTACATCAATATTATCTGGGGTGTTAGCCAATGTGCCTGACCTATGATATTGAAATGAAATGTCTGCCTCCAGGTAACTATTTCAACCTCATAAATATTTTTAAAGCCAGAGGCATTGATGGCAAGTAATGTTTTCTTAGAGTTTTGTGTCTGCAAATAAAGGTAAATTATATCTTTACCTAAAATCTACAAGAAATGATTGTCTCTCATCCAAAAGGTTGCTCAGAGAATTCCCAGATTGAAATTGCGTATGTTATACTTCTTTCCCTTTCTTCTAAAAAAGTATTTTACTTACTCTTGCACAGTAGTTTTCTATCACATTATTGTGAGAGATCAGAGCCTCAAAGAAGAAAAAAATTAGCCATAAGCACTGCCCAAGGACTTAATGGATCTTACTGAGCCACACTATGCAGATGTATTGGAACATAAATAGGTATAGGAGATAAGAGGCACAAAAGCAATTTGTTTGGATTGGGTCACTGCTTAATCCAAATGGGTTCAGCAAAAGAATTCATGAAACGTGACAGTGGGCCAAGAGGAACATTTCAGATTCCCCTACCTCTTCTAATTAACCATTTCAAGTATAACAAAACTTATAGCACATACAAATCTAGTGCAACCCATCTGTACCAAGCGCAGACCTGTCCGTGGAGGATGGATGGTTCTGTTCTCAAGCAATGGACTATGACACAATAATATCTCAAGTTGGGCTTTTAATTTCTATGATACACTGATTCTGAACAGCATTTTTCTAAAAGACAAAAACTATACCAGAGTTGCCTTTTGACATAGCCTGTCATTAAATGCATTTGGATATATTGCATGGATCGAAATATACTACAAGTTTAATAAGATATTTGAAAATACAAAAATCGCACATAGAAAAAGCTCACCATCATGATAATGATGAGAATAATAACAACAATAGCTGCCGTTTAAAAAAAGCAACTATTACTTGCCAGTCACTATGCCGGACATTGTACACATGTCCTTACAAAAAGTTTGTGAGGTGGAGATAATTATTCTCTTTTTATAGAGGAGGACACAGACTCAAAGAAGTAAAGTTGTCCAGGATGAATTAGTATGTGGAAGATGTAAAAATTTTTTTGGAATTACAGAAAAAACTCCACAAACCCACATTCCTGCTTAGGCAAGTCAGGAATTCTTGCCTCTTTAGTTGATGGGTTTAGAATAATTTTTTCAGGTGCTAATATCAGGGTATAACCCATATCTCTTCATGTACAGTTCTTCAAATCTACCTGTTCGCAGCCCTTCTTTCTTCTCTTGAGAAATAGAAACTAGGATTTAAACCTCAGAATTATGCCTCAGTATCTACAGCACTGTAGTGCCTCATAAATATTAGTTGAAATGATAAAAGAAAGATACAATTGCCCCTAATGCCTGTGATACTCATTAGTCAAAAGAGGATGGAATTAGCCCATTTCCATGAATGTAAAATTTATATGTGTATTCTAGAAAACATATATTAAAATGGAATTATTTTAAATAAGATGTTCATATTTAACTAACAAACAGAATCAATCTACCATGCCTAGTTCCTAGAATAGATTCGGGGAGTCAATTTTTGTGCTTAATTGTTTGTACAAAGAAAATCTTTGACTTATGAATGATAAGAAAATAGTGAAAATTGAGTTAATGCTTATAAAATTCTTGAATTCTTTTGCTTTTGCAATCAAGCCAGGCAGATTTCTAGGAGTTGAGGTTTCTTGGGGTATTTTATGTTTCACATGACGTCACCAAGAAGTTACGGATCAATAGAACTTTGTAATGTTCATGTAGCAGAGGGATGAAAGTGTTAAAGCATTTAAGCGTTGCAAAGGGTGCTTCTTCTGGGTAACAGAGGTTTGAATGTAGGGCACCTTTTGCATTTTAAGCATTAATGTTTGAACTCTTGTCCTACAGTTATGTAATAAGACAACTTTATTT
The DNA here is from genome assembly GCF_009828535.3 of Hylobates moloch. Taxonomy (NCBI): domain Eukaryota; kingdom Metazoa; phylum Chordata; class Mammalia; order Primates; family Hylobatidae; genus Hylobates; species Hylobates moloch. Next base: position 63,057,127 of record NW_026652292.1, on the reverse strand, counting down.
TTCTTTAAAAGAGAAACAGAAAAAAACGTCTACTGAGAAAAATACTTGCTGCCCTTGGGGACAGATTTTGCAGTACATTTTTGTACAGGAGTCATTCTCTCCTGTCCGGAAGCTCTGGAACAGGATGAATGTCCTTCTCAAGGTTCTTAGAGCCCATAGTCATGACTGACTACGCACATCAGAAGAAACACAGAGATGTATGGGCAAGATTCAGTGGGCACACCCACAGGTCTGAGAGATCACTGAGCTGGCGAGGCATTGCAGCCAGGCCACCAGCTAGTCTAGAAAAAGAAACCAGGACTGCAGTCGTCAGTAGACTAGCTAGATAAGGGTCAGTTCCCTCAAGGACTAGTTACTGTGAGATCTGTTCTAAGGGGAGGCAGCCCATGAGCAAATATAGCCTAGTATAGTAGGTATAAAAACTGTTAATTAACAATAACATTTATGTACTGCCCCCCAGCAAGTCAGTTTTAAATTCAACAAATTTTCTCAGTAACTTTGGCAAACAGGAAGACCAGGTGTTATTCTCATTCTCATTTTACGTATGAGGAAACTGAGGCACAGAGAGATTGAGTGAATTTCCTAAGGTCACAGAGATAGTAAGCTACAGAGGTGAATTAATGTATAGAAAATATTGATTGAAAGGCTGGAGAGCACAGACTTTGTTCAGTCACATCTGACTTACAATTTTAGTTCTGCCAACTGCTAGATCTATGACCTTCTCTAAATCCTTGAACTCAGGGAAACTTCAGATTCCTCATATTTACATGGAAGGGAGGGAACATGAGTAGTTATGAAGCATGTAAAGTGCTTAGCACAGTGCTTACCCCATTATAAGGGCTCAATAAATGATAGCTACTATTACTATCATGATGTTTTTTTCCACTATACCATTCCATTCTTCCAAATGGAGCTCAGATTAGCATAGTGACAGTCAGAAGCTGAAACCAACATAGAGCGATCAGTAGCTGAAACCAACATAGATGGATGGATTTGCCTATCCATATCCAGTCTCTATGTTGCAGTTTAGACCAGCACCCAAAACACTAATTGGTATCTTGGTGCTGTAGTTGACATCCTATTTTGTCATCTGTTACATGTATGTTGTACTAGTTATATCTATGTTTCTAGTTTACGTATTTAGTATTCCTTAGCAATGCTCTGATGGATGGAAAGAAGAGTCGAGGTTTTGTTGCAAAGAAAGAGCAAAGTGTCTTTCACTAGATAGCGTGATTCAATGCATAAATGACTGAATGCAAAGAGGCTTAATTGAAAGATAAAAGAATAATTGCTGTAGAATAGCAGAGGCAAAAGCAGCTATGACAAAAAGCCGCCTGTCTTAAACAGAGTGAAAATAAATGAAGAGGGAGTTTGAGAAGTCTTTGTAGCAAAAGATCATAAGAAAATAAACACCAGTGCAAGGCTGGAGTCCAGAAGAACAAGTCCCAGAACCAAGACTGATATATTCCTGTCAGAGTTTATCACTTCTCTAAATTACCAGGTCAGTAGTTAAATTATAATCACATTCTGTTATGTATTATACTGGTTCAGTCAACAAATGAGACTTTTAGGAAATACTTATAAAAGGAACTTTGTTTCTGTTTCCCAATATCCCTTTACACTTGCTTGGCTCTTCCCTTCCATTTAGAAGAAAATGTAGGTAGGTTCTATTTCTCTGGTCACCTTAAATTTTATTGTGTACTGGATATTTTCTGTTTGCCTATCCATATCCAGTTTCTACTTTTCCTTGCTCTGGGCCAACCCATGTGGGTTGGCATCAATGGATTCCATTGTTCTTTATCTTCCATTTGGACTTGATCAATGGGAAGCATTAGCAAGAGATAGGAAGGTAAGTGGGTGGAGAGAGAAACCAAAGTCTTTATCCTGCTGGTTTCCTTCCTGCTGGACTGCAGTGGGTTGGCTGTGTCCCTCGACTAACGCCTCCTCTTGTGCTAGGCAGCCTTTGGCAAACTGCTACTCTCTGCAGGTTTTGTAAACCAATTCTACCCCAGCCCCTTCATGGGCAGCAATGACTTCCTGCTGTTGCAAGTCCTGAGGTACTGCATTATCCCTTGTTGCTTTCCTTGAACCCTGCTCACACCATCGTGAACAGTCTTTTTTTTAAGCTTTCCTCAATAACCCAGTCTGAGTGCTGTCTGTTTCCTGCTAGGACCCTGGCTGATGCATATAGACACTTTAAGTTGCAAAATACCATCTAATTTTGATGCTTAGAATAATCTGACTATGAAGTAGTTAAAATTCCAAATTGAATTTAGAATTAAGTCTTTCTTAGCGAGGCCATGGTTCTTTCTCTGCCCCCTCTTATTTCTGCCTGTTTACCATGGTTTCTGACCTAGTTGCCAGAGAGGTAATAAAATGGAAAGTTCTTAAGGTGGCATCACATGCTCTGATTTCAGTAGATATTTAGAGTTGATTCTTTTTCTTACAGACATTTGTGTGGCCCACTGCTGAGAAGTACTCTAGTATCTTAGATGCAGGTGATGCTGTGTTCTTTAGTTCATCACTTTCTCTGTCCTGTGGGCATCTAGCCATTTACCCTAGCTTCCATTTGTTGAGGTCTGCAGTGGTTTGAACAGCGACCCCCACAAGATATGTCTGAGTCTTAACCCTTGATCTCCATGAAAGTGACCTTCATTGGAAATAGGATTTTTGCAGATATAATTAAGATAAAGATCTCGAGACGAAATTACCCTGGATTTAGAAGGAGCCCTAAATTCAATAAGTGTCCCTTATGAGAGATAGAAAAAAAGAAGACACAGAGACACAAGTGGGAAGGACATCAGAAGACAACAGCAGAGACTGGAGTGATGCATCAAGCAGCCAAGAAATGCCAAGAATTGCAGCAGCAGATGGAAAAGAGGCATGGGATAAATTCTTACTTCAGTGACTGCAGAAGGATCCAACCCCACCAACATCCTGATTTCAGACTTCTGGGCTCTACAACTATGAAAGAATACATTTGAATTGTCTGTAGTCACCAAGTGTATAGTGATTTGTTACAGCAGCATTAAGACATGAATACAAACTCTGTTTGCCTTTGTAGGCCTCCTTGGGGAGATGCTAAGGCATCACTGTGATTACTCCTTCACCTGTGCCATGTCTTGTCCAGGGGAAACATAAGCACATCCTTTTCTCAGTCTGTAGGGCTGCAGGAAGATCCCAACCCAGCTTCAGTTTTCCTTTGCTTCTTTCTTTCATCTTCTTTGTTTCTTTCCTCTTGTTCTCTTCTTGGGTTCTTGATTCATTTAGTAGAAGTTAAGACTCCAATTCATCATATTCCTTTAACTGAAGGGACTCATACCATGACCTCTGAGTAGTTCATTTGAGTGCTGAATTAGTCTTCTAGGGCTGCTCTAGCGAGATACTACAGATTGGGAAGCTTAAGCAACCGAAATTTATTTTGTTACAATTCTGGAGGCTGGAAGTCCAAGATCAAGGTGCTAGCAGGCTTGTTTTCTCAGGAGGCCTGTTTCCGTGGCTGGCAGACGTCTACCTTCTCGCTGTCCTCACATGGCCTTTGTCCTATGCCTGCATCCCTGCTGTCTCTTCCTCTTCTTACAGTACACCACTCATATCTGATTAGGGCCCCATCCTAGTGGCCTCCTTTTAACTTAGTTCCCTCTCCAAAAGCCCTATCTCCAAATATAGTCATATTCTAAGGTATTGTGGGTTAGAAATTCAACATATGAATTTTGAAGGAACACTATTCAGTCCATAGCTAGTGTCCTCTTTTAGGTTGAAGTGAAAGGAAAGTAATCATCCTCCCATTTTCTTTGAGGCATGAAACTCACATTATACGGACAGTTCTGTTCAAGGAAAATACCTCTTGAAAATCCTCATTAATCTCCACCCCTGATGTGGGTGAGAGTGTCAGGTGTTGTGACCCCTGTTTGGGGAAAATGCATTTGTGTTTGCAGCTTAGATCAGCACCCAAAACACTAATTGTTACCTTGGTGCTGTAGTTGACATTCTATTTTGTCATCTGTTACATGTATATTGTACTAGTTATATCTATGTTTCTAGTTTACGTATTTAGTATTCCTTAATATTATTCATCTTAGAGTTGTTTTGATTTATCTCAACTCAGTTTTCAAAATCTCATTTCAGAGTCTCACTTAAATACTATTAAGTACTTAAGTGAATAAATGGAGGAAAGAAAGATAGAGAAAGGAAGAGAGAGAAAGAGGAAGAGAGAAAGAGGAAGAGAGAGAGAGAGTAAAGTCATTCAGCCATCTAGTCTATATTTCTCTTAATGTCAGGAAACCAGTTATTTAGATAATGCATTAAATTAATAAATATTTATTTCAGTTTGGTCAGTTTTAGTGATCCTTTTTAAAACAAACAGGTTATAGCTATGTCTACAGAGGGAATGTGTGTGTGTGTGTGTGTGTGTGTGTGTGTGTGTGTGTGTGTTAGGGAGGGTGGTGGGAGGGAATGTCCTGGTAGGCAGAACAGGGAAAGGCCAATCTTAAACAAATAGTTAGTCCATCAAGTCAATACTCTCAAAATATTTAAGACGAGTTTGGACACTTATATCTCATGAAGTAACTACGTAAGTTGTCTAATTTCACAGACAGTCACTCAGTCACCCATACTTTGAAGAAATAATTAAACTTAGTGACAAAACTGAATTCCAACTCCTTCCATATGCTAAGTTCCACAGTGAGATAAAAGCAAGTATGACTAAGCTTGGAATGTAATTTACTTCTCAAGTCCTAGAGATACTGGTCTTAGGAGGACTGGGGAGCTTTATTTCTTAGCAGAGAAATCTTGAGTCATGTCATTTGTCTAGGACCATTCCTGGTGTAAAGATTCTTGAAATGCTGAGTTGATTTTAGGGTTTCACTGTGTCTTTGTGAATGAGATGACCGAACAGGCACAATATGCCTAATCAAACTCTTATCTATTTTCTAAAGTAGAAATTTCTGAAAATCTGGACAGTAAACTCTCCAATTTGGGAAAGTCCATTTTAAAGCATTTAGCTGCATTAAAGATGTTTATTTTCTTACAATAACGTTAGTAACACAATTTTCCTTAAAAATTTATTCTGCTTTTATTTCCTGCTTAATCTAAGATTTAGTTAGAATTTTTAAAAACTCCAAGCACATAGATTGGAGAAGGTGGTATGTAGACTTTTTTTTTTTTTTTTTTGAGACGGAGTCTTGCTCTGTCGCCCGGGCTGGAGTTCAGTGGCGCAATCTCGGCTCACTGCAAGCTCCGCCTCCCAGGTTCACACCATTCTCCTGCCTCAGCCTCCCGAGTAGCTGGGACTACAGGCGCCCGCCACCACACCCGGCTAATATTTTGTGTGTGTGTTTAGTAGAGACGGGGTTTCACCGCGTTAGCCAGGATAGTCTCGATCTCCTGACCTTGTGATCTGCCTGCCTCAGCCTCCAAAAGTGCTGGGATTACGTGGATTTATTTTTTTGTTGTTAATCTTTCTTCCTCCTTTCTCCTTCCCTCCCTCTCTCCCTTCTCTCCTTCTTCCTACTTTTCTTTTGTTTCTCCTTCCTTCTCTTCTTTTGTTTCCTCTTTTCTGATTGGTTGTCAGATAATGTAGCCTGTATGAATTATATGTGAGTGTTTGAAAGTAATTTTATTGTTATTGTTGAGTATGAATTTCTGTCCCTCTCATTCTTTCATATGTATGTGTGTATACACATACATACACGTATAGATATACATAGACATGTATACACATATGTGTGAACCATACAATTTTACAATCATTTTATTGTTGTTGAGTATGGATTTCTGTCTCTCTCATTCTTTCATATGTGTGTGTGTCATTTGTATATGTGTATATGCATACATACACATATACATAGACATATATACACATATGTGTGTAGCCTGTATCGATTATATATGGGTGTTTGAAAATAATTTTATTGTTGTTGAGTGTGAATTCCTGTCTCTCTCATTCTTTCATACGTGTGGGTATATCATTTGTATGTGTAAGTATACACATATAAATATACATAGACATATATACGCTTATGTGTGTACCATAGAGAATAACTTTACAAACTATTTTAATCAAATTCCCGTTTTCTTTGTCAATTTCTGAGAGTCTCTCATTGTGTTAGTGGAGTTTTCAACATATTCCTGCATCTAGGGAGGTTTTTACCTGTAGATTTCAAAACTCAATTGTTAGATGCATAAAAGTTATTACTGTATAGTTTTAGTACACTGTAACTTTTAATATGAAAATATTACTATTCATTCAATTTAATGCTTTCTAATTGTATTAATTTAAAATATTATTAATATTGCTAAATGTACTTTTAAAAAAATACTTGCATGGTAAATATTTTTTTCTCTTAACCCTTACCTTTGTTCAAACAGGAATATTTAATGAATTGGTAATTTTTATGCTTACCAATATGTTTCAACTTCTTTTGGCCATATTATTATGGTATATTTTCTAATGCTATAGTTTCCTTTTGTATTTTCTTTCTCCTCTTCTAGCTTTTTCCCCTGTCATTATGTTTTGCTTTACTCTTTTTCCCATCTAGTGCAGTGTTTCCTAGGAGAGGTGCTATTGACGTTCAACATGGCCATTTCTTGTTTGTGTTGGCTGCTCTCCACTTTATTATTGGCTGTGCCACTAAATATCAGTAGCATCCCAGTCACTAGGACAACCAAACAACACTTGTTCCTTTCCACATGACTCCAAGGTATGTCATACCACTCTGAACTACAAATAGGTGCTCACTACTTTGGGATCTAAAAGTAGTGAGTTCTCTTCTCTTGTGGTTATCTTTATTTTTCTAACTGAATGTTTAGTTTTGTCTCTGTAATATAAACGCATGGTTTAAAAATTGAAATAGAACATTGAGAGTCATACCACCCAATAGCAAAGAATCATCTTTTTTATCACTCTACTTCTTATGTTCTTGAATGCCAACACTTTTAATTGTATTTACTTCTATGTAAATACATGCATAGTTATTTGATTTTTCTAGTTGAAAACATGACGTATTGACTTCCTATTATATACGATAAATTTTTTCTTTTTCTAGTCTGAATACAACATTATACAAAGTAAACTTTCTGTTCTCCATTTTTCTAATTTGGTTATTTAACAAATTTTGTTTAAATTGTGACTCAGTTCTTACATCATTTTTAATGTAAATATTGTGCACAACCGAGCCACTAATGTCCTAAGACTAATTTTTTTCAGTAGAGTTCTTGTTTGGTCTGAGTTAATAATTGTCTTTGTTTTTGTTGTTGTCTTTCTTTTATTTGATCCTTTTCTTAATTTTTTGCCCACTGTCTGCCAGAAATGTAAATTGCATCTTGATTGACTCAAACACATCAGAAACTTTCTGTTTCTTTTTCTTTTCTTGGAGGGATCCTTCTGGAAACTTCCATCCTCCTGTGACATAATAATAAAATGTGCTTCCATGTGGTGTGGTGGTTTCCCTTGTGACTTTGGAGGCTCTTGTCCTGTCAGGATTAGTTTAGGGCACAGAGTGCTGCTTCTCGATCAAGGCATCTTTGCTTACCACAGCCTCAAAGCTTTCCATACCGTACTTATGCGTAATACACTTAATGAATGTTAGTTGTAACAATAAACAAAATTTTCTTCTGAAAGAACACCAAATCACAACTTAGACGGGCATTGACGTTAACTTTTAGTCACATTTTGCTTTTCAAATAAAGAATTTTCAATTACTTACGAGCATGACAAAGATAACTTCTGCACATGTCTGTGAAGCAGTGAGACAGTAAACACCAATATTCCTATTTTATGTGAAGCACACCCCACAAAAAGCATTTTACTGAGCATGCACTATTTTGATACATGATTCTTACTACTGGAGGGACACAGACAGGTCAGTAAAACACGGACCCTGCTTTGACAGAGCTCAAACTAAAGGAGGCCAAAGAAAAATGTTTTTAAAATGACTCAGCCAGGCACGGTGGCTCACGCCTGTAATCTCAGCACTTTGGGAGGCCGAGGCAGGTGGATCACGAGGTCAGGAGTTTGAGACCAGCCTGACCAACATGGCGAAACCCCGTCTCTACTAAAAATACAAAAATTACCTGGGTGTGGTGGTGTGTGCCTGTAATCCCAGCTACTCAGGAGGCTGAGGCAGCAGCATCGCTTGAACCCCAGAGGCAGATGTTGCAGTGAGCCGAGAACGCGCCACTGCACTCCAGCCTGGGTGACAGAGCCAGACTTCATCTCAAAAAAAAAAAAAAAAAAAAAAGACTCTAGCACTGTGTTATTTGCAGGGTGGGTGTTCAGAGGAGGATGTGATTGATAATGGTGGGGAGTCAGAAATGCTGCCAAAAGGAGGCAATGTGGTGATGTCATTTTTGGGTTTGGAAGGAAGAATAAACAGACAGATACACATGTACATGTACCCCATCCCCCTTAGTCATTTATTTCTTACTTGACATGATTTCCTTTGTGCAGGGGTCTATTAGGTCTGTGACCTCGCAAAGGCATTGTCATGGCAATTGTTAAAGTGATATGATACCATTTGTAATGATGTTTTCCATATCAGGAAGCTGAGGACCCTACAAACCAAGTTATACAAGCCAAGACATTGATTCTTAACCACAGGCAAGTATGCAAATATTAACAGTTAGAGTGTTTTCTACATGTGCATTCTGGCATCAATAGGGAGGCTACAGAGAGAAGAAAAAAACAAACAACAACTGGTCATTTGCATTGAGCCTAAGGGAGGAGAAAAGAACTAATACTCGTTGAGCACATATTATTAAATATCTGCCATGTACACTACTAAGCATTTTTGCTTTGGCTACTAGAACCCCATGAAGTAGATAATATCTTCCTATTTTACACACAGAGAGGTCATGTAAATAGTAAGGGGTAGAGACAAGACATAAACTCATTTATGCCTGCCTCCAGAGCCTATGCTCTTTTCATAATCCTTTGCAACCTGGGAAGTCTTTGATATTTGATAAAATATCAGTATTTTACTTTTTTGTGGAAATCCCTTCTATGTTCTAATAGGATAATTTCAAACACAATTTTATTTTCTTCCAAATTACTAAAAATAAAACACAGGATCTTACCATTTCTTGCCAAACATATTGCAATATAGCTAACTGGTCTGGTTTGGGTCTCTATGCATTCTTTCTCCAATCACCCCAGCACAGCCTTTGAATTATGCACTTGCTTTCCTTCGATGAGAACTCTTACTCATCTTTGAACACCCTGGCTTAAAATGTTTTCTCTTGGGCAAGTATACCTGACTCCCAACAACAGAATTAATTATTGAGTGCCTGTTCATTAATTTTCCCACAGTGTTTTTTTTTTAAACAGGTTTTAATATAACTCTTAATGTAGTCTAAGAATTTCTTTGTATAATATCAACTAGATTGTGAGACCCTTAATGAGACCTCACCTAAGTTGTAAGTATTAGTAATAGTCTTCAAGGAGGTTAATCTATTGGTGTTGATAAGGGAAGACTCTAAGGGTATCACATTTTGCTGTTTGGTTATCAGCTATGTGATCATGGGAAATCAACTCAATATTTACATGCCTTGGTTTCCCTTTCTACTTACTTGGAATAATCATAGTGCATTTTTGAAGGGTTAGAGTGAGGCAAACAATAGGCTGGTTGAAGTAAAGCTGTTGGTGTAGTGTTGACAGAAAACTAGTGCTCAATAAATGGCCTCTACTATGAACAATGAAATTATAAAATTGATTTCGTTAGATGCACAATAGATAAGGTAATATTTATAATGTCTGTATATAGTATTAAAAATGATATTCACCTACTCACCACATTTCCAGAACCTCCTCCAATATTGCCTCTCTAGCCCTCTGCCCAGTGGTATCCAGGAAAGTGAATTTTGCATTTATCAATTTTTTGCTTATATGGTCTTGCTACATGAGAATGTATAGCTCGATAATTTATTATTTAATTTTACATGCTTTGGGACACTATATAAATGGTAATGTATTATGTGTATTTTTTGCAGCTCTCTTTTTCTCTCTCATTATATTTGGGAGATTTATTCACATTGATCTGAGAAGTAGTTCAGTCTTACTCCTGTACAGTCTTTCATTATAGAAATATGCTATAGTTTATTGATTTATTGTCCCAACAAAGGAAATTTGAGTTGTTTGCAATGGTTTTCTTTTTTTCTTCTTCTTCTTTTTTTCCCCTGACTGTTGCATTCATGGATATATATGTCTCCTGGTCCGTTGTAGAAACAGGGTATACAATGGTATGTGAATTACTGGGTTTTGGTGTATGTGCTTCTTCAATTTTAGTAGATGATTCCATACTGTTCTCCCACCAGCACCGTATACACATTCCTGCTCAGCAACAACCTCTCCTACGCTGGATACTGCCCAACTTTTAAATGTGTGCCAACTGTGTAGGTGTAGAATGGTATCTCATTGTGGCTTTCATTTGTATTTTCCAAATTTTTAACACTCTCTTACCTTTTTAAAGAAATGTTTACTAGCCATGTGTTTTCCCTTCTGTGAAGAAACTCTTCACGTCTTTTATCCATTTTTCTGTAGTCTCATTGGCCTTTTTAACGGAAATATTCAAATATAATTGCAGATTTCTTGCATTTCTGTAAGTTTCTGCTGCGTGTATGTTGAAACTCTGTTATTTCGTGGATAAACATTTAAGATTGTTAGGGCACTACTCCTATGTGAGTTCTGAGTACTGTCACCTCTAATCCTTTGGGTGATTTTTCCATCAAACTCAGATGGTTTCTTCGCACATGTGCCTGGATAAGTATTTTGCATGCTCAAGTGCAACCTTCTACGGTTTTTGTTCCCTCTCTTTGGAACTCTTTCCTTTTGGTGCTCTGCCCTAAGAATTCTAGACATCTAGGTCTCCCTGAGTCCTCAGCTTTGTCTCCTCAGCTTAAGAAGTCTGCCAGACTCTGGGTTTCTCCTCTCTGTGCTGTGTCCTGGAAACTTCACAAGGTAACACAATGGAGCAGTCGTAGGGCTCATTTGTTCCCTGGATGTGGATGATCACTGTTCTTTGTGGTCTGAGGCCAAATGTCTTCAATTTCACTGTGTCCTATATTTTGTTTGGTTTTCAGTTGTTTTAGGTGAGAGAGTAAATCTAGACCCTGTTACTACATCTTGGCAGAGAGAAGACATTCAGATCTTTTGTATTGATTTTTAGGAGTTCTTTATGTGTTCTAGATAAAAGTTTGTTATTAGTCATGTATGTAGCAAATATATCCTCTTACTTTGTGCCTTGCATTTTAATTTCCTTAATGATTTCTTTTTGTAAATACTATTTCTTAATGTAGTTGAATTTCTGAGTTCTCCCCCTTTAGGTCTAAGCTCTTTGAGTCTTTTAAAGATCTTATTCTCTAACCTGAGGCTACAAAAATATTCTATGTTGTCTTCTAAACATTTTAGAGTTTTCCTATTTAATCCATCTGTTTATTGTGTATATGTGTAGTGAGGTGGGCATCCATTTTCACTAAAAAATATATAAATCAGTTTTCCCAGCATTATTTACTGAAAAGTGCCTCTTTACTGACTAGAATGCCACTTCTTTTGTATATTGAATTTTGTGTATTGAATATGCATGGTATTATTCTAGGGTCTCTATTAAGTCCATTGATCTATAAAGGACTATGCCAGTGCCATACTAAGCTACTTATTATACATTTATTCTAAATCTTAGTATATTTTAAGATAAGTTTCATACAATATTTTTTCAGAGATTTTAAATACTCTTGGCCCATTTATATTTCATACAAATTTTAAAATCAACTTACCAAGTTCCTTAAAAAAACTGTTAGGATGGGTTGGAATTGCATAGCATTTATACGTCACTATTTGGAGATTCAGAATCTGGATGACATTGAACTTTGTATTCATAAACATGGTATTCCTTCATCTACTTAGATATTCTTGAAAGAAAATTTTACTTCCTTTCTTATCTTTCAATAAAATTTTATAACTTTCTAGACAACATGCTTATACTTCATTTATTATATATACATTTAGGTATTTTTGCTGCTATTTATATAAATGTTATATTTGATAACCGTTACTGTGTATAGAATGCATTGTCCTTTATTAATTTTGTATCAAGCAAGTTTACTGAGCTAAACTCTATAAATTTTATTCTATTTTAATTTATTTTTACTTTAAGTTCTGGGGTACATGTGCAGGATGTGCAGGTTTGTTACATAGGTAAACATGTGCCATAGTGTTTTGCTGCACCTACCAATCCATCATCTAGGTATTAAGCCCCACATGCATTAGCTATTTTTCCTGATGCTCTCCCTCCCTGCATATCACCTGCCCCAGTCAGGTCCCTCTGTGTGTTGTTTCCCTCCCTGTGTCTATATGTTCACATTGTTCTGCTCACACTTATAAGGGAGAACATGTGGCATTGGTTTTCTGTTCCTATGTTAGTTTGCTGAGGATAACGGCTTCCAGCTCCATCCATGTCTCTGTAAAGGACGTGATCTCTTTCCATTTTATGGCTGCATAGTATTCCATGTTGTATATGTACCATATTTTCTTTATCCAGTCTGTCATTGATGTAAACCCTTATTCTTATAATTCATCCTTACATTTTTTTGGAGGTTTTACATAGGTAATCTTACAGTTAACGAATGATTGTTTTGTTTTGTTTTGTTTTTTCCTCTCTAGGGCTTATGTTATTTAGTTTTATTTCAGTGTACCTCTAATTAACAAACCTTATGTAATGTTGAATAGAATTGATTATAGCAGATATCCTTGACTTTTTCTTGATCTTAAAAAGAATGTTTTTTAGCATGTAGGTTTTTTGTAACTATTAATTACTACAATGGGGAGATTGTCTTTTATTTCCAATTTACTAACACTTTTATTCATGTATACATATATGATGTTAATTAACATTTGTATGTATTGAGATGACCACATGGGTTTCTATCGATTAATCAGTGTTCAATTACATTAATGAATTTTCTAATGATAAACTAGTCTTGTATACCTGGACTATAACTCAGATTTGTAAAACATTCTTTTTTATACCTGTTCAATTTGGCAACCCATTATTTTATTTAACACGTTTGCAACTGTGTTCATGAGTGAGATTGGCTTATACTTTTTCCTTTACTGTAGTACCATTTTCTGGTTTGGTATCAAGATTATACTAGTCACATAAAATGAAGAGAATATATATATTTTTTATTTTCTGGGAGAATTTGCACAAGAGTAGAATCTTTTGTTTGTTTCATTTGTTAAATAATCGTTGGAACTCAGTTGTAAAACCAACTGGTCTGGCATTTTCTTTGTGGAAGATTTTACTATCAATAATTAGTAACTACTGATTTAATTTCTTAAATTGTCAAAAATTTCAAGTTTTTCATTTCTATTTGAGCCAATCTTGATAAGTTATAATTTTCTAGATTAGTCATTTCCATCTAACTTTTCAAATGTATTTTATAAAGTTTTTAAAATAACATATAGATACTGTCAGTTTAATCTCTGCAGCTTCTTTAGCTATGTTCCCTTTTGCATTTCTAACATTTATTTTTACCTCCTCATTTAAAAACATACACACCTCAGAGGACTTACTATTTTCTTAGACTTTTTTTAAAAACCAGCTTTTGCTTCTGTTAATCTCTATCCTGGGTTTTTTTCTACCTTATTATTTCTAATCTTACCTTAGTTTTTCTCTTCCTGTTTCTTAGTTTCTCCTTCTGTTTTCTTTACCATTATTCTCTTCCTTCTTTTATTTTTCCTCTTCCTCTTCCTCTTTTATGTGATTGCTCAATAACTTTGAGGTTTGCTTCTTTTCTAATACATACATTAAGGCTTTCTGTTTTGTCAAGGCTTTCTATTTAAGTACCGCTTAAACCAGATGACACAATGTTTGAATATTTTGTGTTATTTAGTTTTTATTATATTTTTGGTAACTACTATTATTTATTCCTTCTTTTTCCCTTAAGTTCTTCGTGTGTGCATTTTCATATTTCTGAACTTTTGGGGTTTCCTAATTATCTTTATTTATTGAATTCTGACTTAATTGGTCAGAAGTTATCTGTATTTCCTCAAACTTGAAATTTATGAAGAGTTTATGGAACAATTTGTGCACAACTTTTGTAGTGTTTTTTGTCTGCTTGAAAAGTATGTATTCTTCAATTATAGTGTTTGTTATTTTGCAATGTTATGTATATCAATTAGATCAAATCTGTTAATGTCTGACTCTTTTCAGTGGCTGAGAAAGGATTAGTTAAATCCTCCCATTTTGGAGGTGGATTTGACAACTTTTTTTCAGTTGTGTCAATTTTTGCTTCACATATTTTGAAGCCACATTCTCAGGTGCATACACATTTAAAATAGTTTTATCATTATGTAGTGACTCATGTTCTCTCTAGCAATGCTTTTTAAGTCTTTTTTAATGTTGTTTTATTTCGTGGAGGGGCAGAGTATCATATTTTGACTTTCAATTTTCCTATATCTCCATGTTTTCAAAGTGTGAGTATAGTAAACAGCATATCATTGGATTTTTAAAATTTAACAAACACCGCATGTTCTCACTCATAAGTGAGAGCTGAACAATGAGAACACATGGACACAGAGAGGGGAACAGCACACACCAGGGCCTGTTGCAGGGTGGGGGGTGAGGGGAGGGAACTTAAAGTACAGGTCAATAGGTGCGGCAAACCACCATGGCACAGGTATACCCATGTAACAAACCTGCATGTTCTTGCACGTGTATCCCTTTTTTTTTAGAAGAAATAAAGAAAAACAAAAATAAAAAAATTAAATATGGTACTGAGGCAAATAAACCACTAACAGCTGAAAAAAAAATTTAGTCTGACAATGTTTTTTCACCAAGTTTACTTCATTGACTTATATTGTTAGAATGGATCAGTTTTATTGTGTCCTACCATCTTACTTTATGCTTTTTATTTTGCTAACTGTGTATTTTTCATTTTTTTATTTTCTTGCTCTTTTTTTGATGTATTTAGTTTTCCCCAACTGTCATGATGGTTAGGAGTATGAGCTCTGAGATCCAACTGTCTCAGAATCTTAGCTTTAGCGCTTACTAATCTGGGCAAGTTACTTAACCTCTCTATTTCTGTTTCTTTTTCTAAAAAAGGATGGCAGTTACTTTATAATGTTGTTGTAAGGAGTTAATATATATAACATGCTAGAATGGAGCCTGGCACAGAACTTGCTATTTGGCTTTTCTTTAAAAACTACAAGTTTCATTTCTAAGAGTGCTTTAGTATAAATTTTGACCTAAATACAAAATGTAACAAAGTAAAATGTTAATCAACATCTTT
Source organism: Hylobates moloch (assembly GCF_009828535.3). NCBI lineage: Eukaryota > Metazoa > Chordata > Mammalia > Primates > Hylobatidae > Hylobates > Hylobates moloch. The sequence goes on along the minus strand of NW_026652292.1, from coordinate 63,041,842 downwards.
TTTCCTCTTCTTAACAATATAAATGCCTGAGAACACTTTAACTCTGATATTTTACCATTTGATTTCTAGGGTATTTTCTTTTTTGCTATAGTATTTTAGTTTTATCTACTTGTTACTCTTTTTAATTCTCACAAAATAGAAAATTTATTATTGCTTTATATGTTAATAGTTTGTTTAGATTATCTACAAATTTACTTTTTTTGACTATTCTGTCTTTTCTAATGTTTAATATAATACATTTTCTTAATTTATTTTCATGCTAAATTTAATATAATAAAATGACTTAAAGAATCAAAACAAGATTGTTTCTGAAACCATCAATATCTTGCCACTTTCATATCCCCTTCTCTAGAAGGCAACTCTTTTAACTCTTTCAATTCATCTTTTTACCATTGACTTCTGAATTTTAAATTAACATGCTAATATTACTAGTTCTTGATGTTTTCTACTGTAGGCATAATCAGTTAACTTCTCATTGTGAAAGATGAGGATTTATCTCTTTGTTAGTTTTCTTTCCTTCTATCTTCCTACCTTCACTACTCCGTGAAAGATTCCAACACCATAATCCTCCCCAAATAATCAGATTTTAATTGTATTTAGATTGGTGCTCAGGGTTTACCTCATTGTAACCACTGAAACTTATTTACACCTGAACCACATAGTATACTATCATTATTTTTATTTTCCAGAACAACATTTTCACACAAAGTTAACACTTGTTTTCTATTTGTTCATTTTGTTTTCTGTGTGTTTATTGCTAAATCTAATATTTTTTATTTCTATACATTTTCTCTCATTCTAACATACTAGATAGCATTAGTGATTAGTGATGTAAGGAATCTTTCATGTACTTATCACTACTAATCATTAGAGAAATGCAAATCAAAACCACAATGAGACATTGCTTCACACATAATATAATGGCTACTATTAATAAAAGAGAAAACAGAAAATTTCAACTGTCAGCTAGATCGTGAAAAAATAGGACACCTTGTGCTCTGTTGGTGGGAATGTAAAATGGTGCAGGTGCTATGGAAAACAGTATGGTGGGTCTTCAAAAAATTAAAAAGAGAATTACTGTATGATTTAGCCATTCCACTTCTGGGTATATTCCCAAAAGATCTGAAAGTAGAGTCTTGAAGAGATACTTGCATATTATGTACATAGTAGCATTATTCAGAATAAACTGGAAATAACCCAGTGTCTCTTGAGAAATGGTGGATCAACAAAATGTGGTACATACGTATGATGAAGTTTCACCAAGCTTTAAAAAGAAAGAAAATTCTGACTCACGCTACAGCATGAATGAAGCTTGAGGACATTATGCTGTGCAAAATGAATCAATTACAAAAGACAAATACTGTGTAATTTCACTTATTTGAGGTACCTAGAGTAGTCAAAACCAGAAAGTAGAATGGTGGTTATTAGGGGCTTGGAGGAGGAAGGAATGTTGAGTAATTGTTTAATTTTTTCAATGTTTTAGTTTTGAATATTTAAGAAACTCTGGAGAAATGATAGTGCTTATGGTTGCTAAACAATATGAATATATTTCATGTCACAGAACTATACACTTAAAAATGGTTAAGATGGTAAATTTGATGTTGTGTATTTTACCATAATTAGAACAATATTTTTGTTAGTTCAAGATGCACATTAAAATATTACAGATTGAATGAGGAAGCTTGGGTGGATTCAAACAAAAAAGATTGGCAAAATGTTGAAAACTGCTGCAGATGAGTGACAAGTACATGGATTTCATGCTCTTCTACTTTTATGACTGTTGAAAGTCCCATGATAATTTATTTTTTTTAAATAGAACTTATGTAATGGTTAATTTTATGTGTCAACTTTACTGAGCTATGAGATGCCCACATACCAGGTAAAATATTATTTCTAAGTGTGTCTGTGAGTATGTTTCTGAAATGGATTAGCATTGGAATTGGTAGACTGAGTAGAGAAGATTACTCTCATCAATGTGGGTGGGCATCATCTAATCAGCTGGCTTGAATAGAACAAAAGGCAAGGAAGGGAAAATTTGCTCTGAGCTGGACACTTATTTCTTGCCCTCATACATTGGCACTCCTGATTCTCGGACTTTCAGACTTAGATTCAGTTATACCACCAGCTTAACAGCTTTCCTGGTTTTCCAGAATGCAGATAGAAGACTGTGAGACTTCTTGGTTTCCAAAATTGAGTGAGCCAATTACTATAATAAAAATATATCTATACCTTATTGGTTTTGCTTTTCTGGAGACTCCGGACTAATACAACATACTAGATATTCTATTTGTATCATCTTCTTGAGGAAATAGCTCTCACAGCCTGTCGCCTGCTCAAACAGACTGGGTACTCCCTGTGTCTGCTGCATAGCTATCATCCTGGAAGTTTCCGTTTGCCTTTATACTCCTGCATGAGTTTGCCAGGACTGCCAAAACATAATACCTTTTGTCTGTGTTCACACATTCCTGATCTCTCTCTCTCTTTTTATAAGGACACTAGACATTTTGGATTAGACCCTCACCCTTATAACCTCATTTAACCATCATTACCTCCTTCGAGACCCTATCTCCAAATCCAGTCACTTAGGGGGTTAGAGCTTTAATATATAAATTTTGAGGGGCCACAATTTAGTCGATATCTAATAGGGTTTGACTGTGTCCCCACCCAAATCTCATCTTGAACTCTAGTTCCCATAATCCCCACGTGTCATGGGAGGGACCTGGTGGGAGGTAATTGAAACACAGGGATGGTTACCTCCATGCTGTTCTCATGATAATGAGTGAGTTCATCTACCTTCACTCTGCACTTCTCCTTGATGCTGTCATGTGAAGAAGGGCATGTTTGCTTCCCCTTCTGCCATGATTGTGAATTTACTGAAGCCTCCCCAGCCCTGAGGGATTGTGAGTCAATTAAACCTCTTTCCTTTATAAATTACCCAGTCTCAGGTATATCTTTATTAGCAACATGAGAACAGAGTAATACAATATCACTGTGATTTTCTTTGTCAATTTCTTCTCCTGAATTTCTTTTTTCCTGGATCCTAGATCTTTATCTTTCTTGATTACGTCATTGTTTTAGTAAAATTTATCCTCCAGTAATATCCAAAGAGAGGAAATTTTTGAGAGCTCCTATATCTGAAAATATCTTTTTCCCATTCTCACACTTAATGGTTTCATGGCTGAATTGTGGTTACAAATATTGAGGAGTAATTTCCCCTCTCCAGGACCAAGTTTGAATCAAGCTAATTTTTTTGTTCTCTCTTTCTGCAGGTTGGGTTTGTCTCCAGTTTTTTTTTTTGCACAGGATATGAAGTCCTTGCATACCAGCTTTTTGTGACCATCTCTATTTATACTTTTCATCTTTGATGCATCTTAGACTTTGTCTCCTTTCTCCCTTGTTCCACAAGCCGTTAAAATGAAAGCTCGGATGGTCTGAACTTAGCAGACACTCCCAGTACAAAAGCCTGCATCGCTACTCACTTATGCCTCGGAATTACCCCTCCCCTTTTGTTTTTGGGTCACCTAACCTCCTGCTAGAGTAACAATGCATTAAAAAGTGTATTTCCTATATGTAATACAACAATCATAATTGTTTGGAGGATGGCTCTGAGTATGCAGTCCACCTGGAAACAGTAGTCTTATTCATCATAAAGGACATCATGCTTTTAGAATGTGGGCATAATTGCAACAGGAGAAAATTTCTAATGGACAAATGAGTTATTAATATCATTCATATAGTAAGATTTACATGAGAAGTACTAACAAATATTGGCCTTTAAATGATTTTTATCCAATTTCAGTTATAATTGTTAGTTATCAATTTGAATATTAGTTTTTTGTAGAAACAATGTTGTTTAGTTCTGCTTGGTCTAGCTAGTACTTGCGGAGAATGAGCGACTCCACCGCAGTACGTGTTCCTGCTAAGTGACACTGACCTGTTAAAATTGTCAAAACTTGTTTTAGTATGTTAGTTGCACTGCTTTCCAATTGTATAAATTATGTTTTGCACTTCTTAGTCTTGATAAATGAAGTAGTTTGGTCATCAGTTGACTTTTTCTTCATCATTCTGTGTAATTATTACTAAGAGCAGCATGGTCCAATGGCAGAATCTTAGACTTCTAAGATCTGAATACAAATCTTAGCACTGTTACTTACTAACGGTGTGATCTTATTCAAGTTACTTGTAAATGATGTGGTGAAGCCAGCTTGTGTTGGCTCACAAGAGCCTATTGAGTTTGTGTGAGCTGATTCTTTAACACAGACTTTATTAAAAATTACTTATATAAGCTTATAGGTAAATAATGTATATCAAAAACAAAGTAAATCCTTAAAGTCATTACTTAACTAATTACCAAATTTCACTGTTTTCTATGGCCTTGAGGTAATTTAGATCTCTTGTATCTGAATAGGAGAAACACTGTAATATGGTGTGCTGCTACCGCTCGTCTTTTCCCAGCTCTGCCTTCACTAATATCACGGTTGCATAAGTTGGCTGATGCTAGAAGTCATTATTTGATTTATTGTTTGCTAGTTGTCTAGACCTTAGAAAGTGATAGGAAACATGTTAATAATACGGATTCAACTTAAAAGTGTGTCATGTCTGTGGCTGTGGTGTTGTGAGTAGCACCAAAAATTGAGGAGACAGTTGCCAGTGTTTGAAAACTGTTACCTGATTCAACAAAGAAGTAGCTCATGTCAGTGGTAAAAAGTGAAGTTCTGGTACATCTTTTGTCTTCTTTTCCTTCTACCTGTGAATATAAGGAAAAATATTAACCAAAAGTCATATGATAACTACACGCATTTGTCAAATTACAACTGTAGGTTGGCTACTGATATGGTTTGGCTCTATGGTGCCCCCCACCCTTCCCCAAATCACATCTTGAATTGTAATCCCCATGTGTTGAGGGAAGGTCCTGTAATCCCCACACATCAAGGGAGGGAGGTGATTGGATCATGGGGGTGGTTTCTCCCATTGTTCTCATGATAGTGAATGAGTTCTCATGAAATCTGATGGGTTTATAAGTGTTTGAAAGGAAGCGCTCCTCCTTCACTACTTCTCTCTTTTTTGCCACCTTGTGAAGACAGTACCTGCTTCCTCTTCCCCGATGATTGTAAATTTCCTGAGACCTCCCCAGCCATGCAGAACTGTGAATCAATTAAACCTCCTTTGTTTATAAATTACCCAGTCTCAGGTAGTATCTTTATAGCAGTGTGAGAACAGACTAATACAGCTACCAATATGACTTTGGCAAAAATCTAAAAGAGCATCCTATGAGAATCAGTTGGTTATATGGAGTTCACAGAAAAGGGCATTGCATAGTTTATTATTTGTAAATTGTGTATTATACATACTTTATATCAGCAAAATTGATGATAAACATATATACATATACGTCTATACTTATTTTTTAACATGTAGCCAGTTAAATGTATACCAATACACCATTGCTTAGGCTGAGATTAAGCTTTTTCATTTATTAAATCAATCATTCAAACCTATGAGCATCATACTTCAAAAATTTTAGTTTTGTGTTTGTTCCTATTTCATTCTATGAATACCACTCTTCTTTTATCCCCATTCCTCTAAGCCCCATATGTAGACATAACTTGAGAGTCATTGGAATGTGTAACACTGTTTGCTTCTATAATTACGTGGCTCCAAAGTAAAATACTTTTGAATATTCATAGCTTTTTTTTGTATAGATATTTAGTATTCTACCTCGATATCAATGACCACTTTTGCTTTTGTCAGAGCTCCTTCTTTTAGCAGCCTCTTCTGTATCCTCATGGTGCCGTCCATGACTTCTTATCACTCCTGCTGTCCTGAGGTTGGAACTGGAGAATATACCTAATCCTTTTAGATCTGTGCACAAAATATGAGTATGTAGATGCTCAATGAGGTGATTGTCTTCATCTATTTTACTCTAGCTGTGACCTCTTTTCTTACATAATAATTATAAGATATTATATATTAGGCTTATAAAAATGGATTGCGAAAAATGTAATAAACAGCCCCTCATATACCTTCTACCTTGTTTAATGAGTGAAACATAAGAGATGCATTTGAAGGCCCTGTAGACCCCTCCCTGGTTCCACTTCCTTCTGTTTTCCTCAAAGGTAATCACTCACCTGAACTGATCATTCCCAGGCATGTGATATTTCTACCTCACATGTATATGCTCAGAACATACGTGGATTGTTATACATATTTTTAAATATATAAAATATGATAAACATACTGGATATGTTCTTTTATTAAATTAATGGACTTTATATTTTAGATCAGTTGTAGGCTTACAGGAAAATTGAGCAGAAGGAGACCTCCTCTGACTCCAGCCCACATTTGGATAAATGCCCTTCCCTGGTTTCTGAAAAAGAAAGGGCATTTACGTTGGCTGTTATGTAAATTCCCCAAAACATAAGACACAGCATAGTTCACTCTGGTATCCCCTGGACTTGGTATCCTGTTTGACACATAACATTTGTTGAATCAAGGGCAGTATGAATAAATGAATTTCAGATAGCAATATCATATAAACAATGGTGGAAACCAGGGCTCCCTCCCCTCCAGAGATGGACTGGACCAGCACAGCCTCCATTGTCAGAGAATAGGAGAATAGGGTTTAAATGTCAAGGGCCACACATAAAGTCCCAAGATCCTGTCATGCATAAGGACAAGGTGTGTCAGTCATGACCGGGGGGGAATGTTTGCAAGGAGGAGATGTTTTCAACTCAGATATTCATAAGCCAGGGCCTGCCTCTGTTTACCAGCTGGGAGATCTTCAGATAATGAACCATGAAAGCCTGGTATGCAGCGGCGCTATGCAATAATTTTTCATTTGCCACCAGTCAGCTTCAGGGATCAAGGACAGCTAAACACATAACCCGCTCATGCATGTTATTTTAAAGGCATATTTTAAAGTTATAAATATGGTACATTGAGTTAATGAGGTATGTTCTTTTGGTGACAAATATTTACATTCCACATATGTCTCTTGATGTCAAGAGTGTAACTGTTTCATTTTCTTCTTTTTCTCAGGAGGCTGGGATGCAGATGGAAAAGGCCCTTGTGTCTGGGACACATTTACTCATCAGGGAGGAGAGAGAGTTTTCAAGAACCAGACTGGCGATGTAGCTTGTGGCAGCTACACTCTGTGGGAGGAAGATTTGAAATGTATCAAACAGCTTGGATTGACTCATTACCGCTTCTCTCTTTCCTGGTCACGTCTGTTACCTGATGGGACGACAGGTTTCATCAACCAGAAAGGCAAGTGTTTCTTAAAAATAGAAGGTTGCAGCTTTAATTCAAGGTTATTGCTGCAGTCTGGCATAATTAATCCAGTATGCTATTCTGCAATGTAGCTTTCAAATTGCAAGTTTTTAGAGTGATTATGGGATAAATTTTTTGAAATGGGTTTGCATTAGTTTTCACAGTAATATTTTGGTTTTCTTTGACTCTTGAGATCTTTTCTGGGGATGGTGAGTGGGAGGGAGGTTAGAATAAGTGTTTTATTATGTAACATGAGTGTTAATCTGAAGGTAAATTTAAAAAATTTGTATTAAACTATTTTCAGTTGTGTAACCCTGTGATGAGTTATGAAAAGTTCTGAAGAACTTGAGATGATTCTAAGCACTTCAATTAGGGCTGAATTAGTGGAGCTAATTAACTAGCATGGGGTTAACACCAAAGCCCCTGGGGTTCACTTACTGAAGATTAAGTCAAGCTACATCACTTACTATCTATATAAACATCTCTTGGGCATCTCTCAGTGCCTCAGTTTCCCCATGAATAGAAAAGAATGCTGTAATAGTGACTAATTCAGAGTTGTTGGAAGGTTAAATGAAATAATCTTTGTAAAGTGCTTAACACAGTAGCTAACATTTCAAAAGCATTTAGTAAGTGTTAGCTATTCTTCTTGTTATGCCTTGTAAGTAAAAGGACCAGCCATTGCTCTACTGAATGCCTGTTATTTATGAGATATTTTCACCCATTTTCTTTAATTCTTACCAACAGTAGGGAAGGCATAGTGATCATATTTTACAGAGGTGTATGTCCAAATCCACATATTTGGCAAATGGCCAATCTGTTATTTAAACCTAAGGTCTAGCTAGCTCTTTCTACAAAACATGGTTGGAAAACTGTGACCTGAAGGTCAAGTGTGGCCTGTCACCTATTTTTGTAAATAAAGTTTGATTGAAACATAGCCACGCCTGTTCATTATGCATCATCTACGTTTACTTTTCCACTTCAATGGCAGAACTGAGTAGTTAGAGCAGAGACCATATGGCCTGCAAAGCCTCAAATATTTGCTATCTGGTCCTTTACAGGAAAAGTTTGCCAACCCTTGCAATACAACATATGGTTTCTTAATGAAGACACTTTATTACTACTTTGTCTTAGAAAAGATTTTACACTGTCCATAGGGCTGGGACTAGGTGAAGCAATGGGGTGCCTAGGGCGTAAAATTTAAGGAGAGCCTCTTTAATTAAAGGAGAAGCCTCACTTGCATGACCTAAGAGAACACCTGCTTGCCTCGCCATACTTCCCACCCCAAGAACCTTCATTAATACAAAGGCATTATTCATGAGTAACTTATGTGATTCCCTATATAGAACAACCCTTGATGACAATTCCTAGATGGGCTTGTGCACTTGAAAAGAAAAGCTCATTTTATTTAAGGTGGGATAATCTTCACATCATGAAATAGAATTACAACTCATAAACTCACATGTAGTATCAGCCTTAGAGCAGCGTCCCCAAAATAGGGACAGTTTAGGATCAGCAGGCTCATTCCCTGATTCTAAAGACATTGGCCCATGACCAGTTGCTGCTAATTAGATGTCTACTTTCTTGCCATCTCTGACTAGTTTTATTTTTTATGTTGAATGGAAGGTAATTTGTTGTTCAGTTTAAAAGTGAACTTATTATCTTCAATCTTCCTAATCCAACATCTGTATTCTCCCTTCTTTCTGGAACCACCATACTCCAAAGTCTAAAAAACAAAAGTAACCTTTGAATCCTTTCTTGTCTTTTCTTCCTCCATCTAATGGGTTGCTGAATATGGTGCATTCTAATTATGACTTTTTAATTTATCTTCTAATCCCTCTTTTTGCCTCTGCCCTGGTTTAGGTATTTATCATTCTTACAAGGACTTTTTGATATATCCTTGATGAATCTATCTGTTTTCACCTTGTGTCTGTCCTTTACTTTCTATAAGATGCCATCATAACAATTTCCTAAAGCTTGACCCAAATCATATTGGTTTGGATCATCTCCTGCTGAAAATGAAGCAAGATGCGTGGTGGCTCATGCCTGTAATCCCAGCATTTTGGAAGGCTGAAGCAGGCAGATCACCTGAGGTTGGGAGTTCGAGACCAGCCTGACCAACATGGAGAAACCCCATCTCTATTAAAAATACAAAATTAGCTGAGTGTGGTGGTGCATGCCTGTAATCCCAGCAACTTGGGTGGCTGAGGCAGGAGAATCGCTTGAACCCAGAAGATGGAGGTTGCCGTGAGCCAAGATCGTACCATTGCACTCCAGCCTGGGCAACAAGAGTGAAATTTGGTCTCAGATAATAAATAGTCACCCAAAGCCTGAATATACAGTCCGAAACAATATAAACTCCAAAAACTTTGCACTTTTGGAGGTGATTACCCCATGTGTATGATCATGCAATATCCCAAACACACATTGGCACAGGTCTATAATCTTTTATCTGTAAGTATAAGTAACCCACTACTTATTAAACATACCATGCAGTTTTCCACCTTGTAGGAATTTGTTTAAGCTTTTTATTCTGCCTAGAATAGGCTTTCATTAACCCCAACTATACCTGCTGAAGGCCTGTCCTGCTGTTCAGGGCTAGCACAATTGCCCTCGTCTTTATAGTATTTCTCTATTCTAAGCCAGAAAAAAAAATCTCTCTTTTTTTTTTATTCTCATGACACTTTACAAAGCTCTTAAGATATTTCTCACATTCTTCATTGTTAACTGTTACTATATCCCATGTTAGACTATGGGTGCCTTAAGTTTAATTCAATTCAACCAAAGTGTGCTGAATGTCTATCGTGTCAGGGACTGTGCTAAGTCCTCATGACATTCACATTAGAGAATCCCTGGAATTGTTTACATTGTAATGGGTAGATAATTCTGCCTTGTTACCCTTGTAATCTAGTCCAGCACCATCCATGGAAGGGATTCAGTAAAAATTATTTAATTCAATTGAATTAGGTCAATAACAATCATAAAAATAACTCTAAGGGTAGTAATGCTTGCCTTTCATTGAGCATATAATATACAGAGCTCACCATGCAAACATTGCACATATTTTTGTTAATTTAATGTTCATAACAGTCATATGAATGAGGGGCATCTCTAAACAGAAGGAATAATGCTAATATGGGAAATAAGGTTAGGCATAAATTTGCCAAGATGACAAATTTAGTTAGGTTCAACCTAGGCTTGTCTGACATAAAAAATCTTGCATCTAGTCTAGAGCTCAGACAGTCTGGCCAAACCACTTGAATTCTCTGTGCTACAGTTTCCCTGTTGGTTAAATGAAGTGGAGGCCTCATGGTACGAAAACTCCTTGCACTCATTCTAGGAGTTTGGAGTTTTTACTGAGCTTCCATTTGGATGGTAAACACCACCACCAACAACAAAAACCAAAAACCCACCAACTTGTAGTATTGGCCCACAATGCCATATCTGAAGTTCTAAAATCAAAAGGCTCTTATTACTAAATCTTTCTAAAATTAAATTGGCAGCAAAAGCTAACTTGAATTGTTGTGAATATTTATTCTGTTTGGTGAGAATATTTATTTTACTACAGACATATTAGGAGATACTGACTCAGATTCACTGAGAGCGTTAATATATGGTATATGCTCTGTGTTTCCTTTCTAAAACATTCTGAACTCATATGCCCCTAAGATTTTCAGACACAAGATTATGTACCTGTACCAATATGTCGACATATTAAGCTTTGAAAACCAACTTGAGATACTCAGAAGTTCATAGAGACACACTGTAGATCAGCAATCCAAGAGCAAGGAAACCGAAACCACTGGAGAGTGGGGGTGGTGGTACTGAAGTCATGGAAACCACCTGAATATTGTGGAGAAATTGCTCGTGCAGATCTCACGTGGGGATCACATGCCCGTAGCACTGAGATTTTTGTGTTTGGCCCTAGCTTTGGTAAAACCATGGCTGATTAATATTACAGACTTTGCTTTGAACAAGAGGGCACTGGAGGTGCACCAGGAGGTGGAATTTCAATAAGCAGTTGTTCATTCTTGTGCAGTGATCTGTTGAAGCAGTTGGAATGGTTTTAACTTGGAAAGGCCATCTCTTTTTTCCCATTTAAATATTTTCTCAAAAAGCATGCAAAGAATTAGAAAATCTCTGTCACTGTTCTTCCCAAGGAACCCCCTTTTTGTGTTTGACTATCCATTTCAATACTTGATTAAAGGACATTTGGAAACTTGTAAAATTCTGTGTCCCCAAACTAGAAGAATGTTTTTATGAAGTGGAATTGTTACAGACTGTCTCTTTCAAATGTCAGTTTTTCAAGGTTTAACAAGAAAAGATTGGGTTGGCAACTGAAATCACATATTCCTGTATTTCTCAACTATTCAAGTACATGTTATGTCTGCCACAAATGTAAATTTCAGGTGATTAGTGGGAAGCCCAAGTATGGAAATAAAAAAAAAGGGGAATATTTATGCAGAATTTAGTGCTCACTTTAAGATTTAAAATATGAGTTCTCTTAGCAGGAATGGTTTAAATAAATTAACAAAACAAGCATTAATATTGTATTCTATTTTGGGCACTATAATAGACTGAAAATGGCCCTCTAAAGGTGTTCATGTTCTGATTCTTAGGAATTGTGAGTATATTAGCTTGCATGGTAAAACAAACTTTACAGATGTGATTAAGGGAAGGATTTTGAGAGAAGGAGATTGTCCTGGACTATCTGTGTGGTCCCAGTATAATTACATGGGTCCTTAAAAGAGAAAGGTAGAAAGATCAGAGTCAGAGAGAAGAGGTAAAAGAGATAATGATTAAAGCAGAGGTCAAAGAGAAGAGGTGAGGATGAAGATGGGAGAAGAAGCCATGAGGGAAGGAATGCACGAGGCCTCTATTGCCTGGAAAAGTAAAAAGATAGATTCCACCTGAGAGCCTCCAGAAGGAATGTAACCTTGCTGACATCTTGACTTTAGCCCAATAAGCACTGTTTTGGACCTCTGGCCCCCAGAACTGTAACATAATGCATTTGTCTTGGTCCTGCCACTAAGTTTCTGGTAATTTGTTTTAGCAGCAATAGGAAACTAATACAGGCAGTGTGGCAAGAGAACACAGGAGCAATTAAATTAATTGATGGGAGGTGGAGAATCACGAGGTCAGGAGATCAAGACCCTCCTGGCCAACATGGTGAAACCCCGTCTCTACTAAAAATGCAAAAATTAGCTGGATGTGGTGGCAAGTGCATGTAATCCCAGCTACTCGGGAGGCTGAGGCAGGAGAATCACTTGAACCAGGGAGTCAGAAGTTGCAGTGAGCTAAGATCGCACTCCAGCCTGGGTGACATAGCGAGATTCTGTCAAAAAAAAAAAAAAGAAAGAAAGAAAAGAAAAGAAACTGATGGTGTGAATGGTGTGAATCTAGAAAGGTATGAACCAAAGAAAGGTGTAAACTTGATGCATGGTAAGCATGAGATCAAAATGAATTCTATGTTACTTTTTTTGTTGAAGGAGGATTCTAGATCAATTTTTTTTTTTTAATTTGAAACATCATCTTGGCAAGTTCCAGCCACGCCCTCTTCTAGGGGAATTCCCCTATATCTTTGTTTTATACAATCCTGCTTGACTCCAGGTCACAGCTGACAGGACAAAGGAAAGACATTTTTCCCTGGATTTATAATGAGCTGTGACCTTATGGAAAAATACGAGCTTGCTCCATTGTTTTCCTCCCTCAAGGATGTTTGGAATTGAGGTACTGAGAGGCTGAGTTGGTTGGTGGTTGGCACTGGGGCTCAGAAGTAGCTTTGGCAGATGGGACGGCCATTTTGAGACCATGGCAGATTGAGTGTGTAAAGAAAACTGGTTCTTTCTTAAGTATATATTTTTCGGTTTTTGTCTCTGCTGCTTGAATCAGAAGGGAAAGCTGTTTCTGAAAGAAGAAATGGAGCAGATGTGTTGAGAGAAGCTGGGATGGAAGAGATCAGTTTTCCCTGAGAAGCAAAGATTTTCTCAGCTCCCAACTTCAATTCTTTTGACTTCCACTTGCCGTTATTTTCTGTCATTGAATCCCTGATCTATTTCTGTCATTTAAAATAATGTCCACTGTATCTGTATCTACTACCCAACTGCCCCCAATGCCACCTTTGTATTTGAGTTCATCTGGGTTGGTTGGTTTTTCTTGTATCCAAAAGACCTCTACCTCAAATATGTTTCATATTTTCTAAGATCAAATAAGCAGAAATGAGCTTAATTAGAGAAGATAATATTGACTATGAAAGAAAGCTATAGAAGTTTTAATCCTTAAAATAATCAATTCTGTCCTAAATACCCAGAAGCAGAATGGGATCCAGATGACCTCTCAAAGTTTCAAAATCCCTAGATTGGTAACAGGTGATCATTTAAAAAATACACATTTATTCAGAGAATTTGTTTATCAGTGACTTACACTGTTCTGAAAAACAAAGTTAAATAACCCTTTGACAGATTTATTCTCATTCAATACTCACATGCTCCTAAGGTGGCAGTATTAACATTCCCATTTTACAGATGAGGATACTGAGGTGTAGAGAGACCAAGTGATTTGTCCAAGATCCTTTGACTGAGTTTTCTGAGTCTGGGGCTCCCCTCTTAAAAATCCCACTCTGGCCGGGCGCAGTGGCTCAAGCCTGTAATCCCAGCACTTTGGGAGGCTGAGGCGGGTGGATCACGAGCTCAGGAGATCGAGACTATCCTGGCTAACACAGTGAAACCCTGTCTCTAATAAAACTACAAAAAATTGGCCGGGTGTGGTGGCGGGTGCCTATAATCCCAGCTATTCGGGAGGCTGAGTCAGGAGAATGGCGTGAACCCAGGAGGAAGAGCTCTCAGTGAGCCGAGATTGTGCCACTGCACTCCAGCCTGGGTGACGGAGTGAGACTCCATCTCAAAAAACAACAAAACAAAACAAAACAACTCCCACGCCACTTCATGGAAAAGTTTCATTACAATATTGTATAAACTGTACGATCGAGAAGTGAAGTGCTTAATTCTGGGATAGTGAATATTAATTATGCAATGCCCTGTTGCTCTGCTGTGCTGATGAGTGAGAAAAAATTTTCTTAAAATTTACTTATCTTCATTTCAACGGACGGCTATCATGTGGTTTGAATTACATTGATTGGCCATCAATAATGACTTCTCCACAAAGGGGGGAAAAAGGAATTTGTTATTGTGATCAGGTCTGAAGTAGGTGACCATGAAGGCTGGTGAAATAGAGTCACATGTTTCTGGTTCAGGAACATTAGTAAACATGAGAAGTGGGATGTCATAGTGAGAACAGCTCAGTCTTTGTAGTGAGACAGACTGGGATTAAATGTGGACCATGCCATTTGTCAACACTGAGACTCTCTGAATCTCAGTTTTCTCATTTTTAAATGGGAATAAAAACACCCATCTCTAGAGCTCAGTGCTTGGATTTGGCAAAATGCACGACATCTGGTACATATAGTACAAGTTCAGTAAATGAAAGCTAATATTATTTTCACGTTCAAAGTCAGTGGAAAGAGTTGGCTATGAAAACCCTCACACATACCAATACCCAGATTATTTTATCATATTATCTTTAGATATCTCATTTACAAAGGTAGAAATGTGGATTTACAGGGGTCCAGGGGTGGGATGGTGAAATACTCTTTCATTGAGAGAAAAAAGGAAAGTTTATAAAATTTCATGAGTATATTAGTTCTACTGCTACTGTAACAAATTATCACATATGAGCTGCTTAAAACAACAACAATTTGTTACCTTAGAGTTCTGTAGGTCAGAAGTCTGACATGGGTGTCTGTGAGGCTGAAATCAAGATACCTGCAGGGCTGTGTCTCTTTCTGAGGGATCTTTGGAAGAGTCTGTCTCTTGGTGCATTCAGGTTGTTGGCAGAATTCAGTTCCTTGTGATTGTAGAACTGAGGTCTTTATTATCTTGCTGGCTATCAGCTAAGGACTGTTCTCAGCTTTGAGAAGCCATCTGCATTCCTTGGCTCATGGTAGGTTTCCTTCCTCTGTTTTCTTTCTTTCTTTTTTTTTTTTTTCTTTTGAGACAGAGTCTCACTCTGTTGCCCAGGCTGGAGTGCAGTGGCGCGATCTCGGCTCACTGCAAGCTCCGCTTCCCGGGTTCACGCCATTCTCCTGCCTCAGCCTCCTGAGCAGCTGGGACTATAGGCACGCACCACTACACCCAGCTAATTTTTGTATTTTTTTAGAGATGGGGTTTCACCATGTTGATCAGATTTGTCTCAAACTCCTGACCTTGTGATCCGCACAACTTTGCCTCCCAAAGTGCTGGGATTATAAGCATGAGCCACCGTGCCCTGCCCCCTTCCTCCATTTTTAAAGCCAGCAATAGTGGGTTGAGTTTCTCTCAAGCTGCCACTTCTCCTCTTCCGTTGTTGCATCTCTCTGACCCACTCTTCTGTCTTACTCTTCCACTTCTAAAAACTCATGTGGTTATATTGGATCCACCTGGACGCTCTAGGGAACTCTCCCCAATTCAAGGTCCATACCTTAATTGCATCTGCCAAGTCCCTTTTGCCATGGAAGGTAACATGTTCACCCATTTCATGGATTAGAGAATGGACATCTCTGGGGGGAGGATGAGTTATTCTGCTACCAAGTGAGAAATAGCACAGAAGTGTGTCTTCCAAATATGGAGTTGTTATGCATGATTCACAGTACATTCCAGTTTGCAAAATAAATGAGCTGGTGTCAAAAATACCCACTTACCCAGACAGAGAGAAAACACATGATTGTGCATAATTTGGCTTCTGCTTACCTTGCTCATCTCTCACCATTCTATTCCTCTTTTGACACATTCTTCTTATACTGAACTTTTTATTCCCAGAAAGTGAGTGAATATACAAACACTGGCCAGGTCATATATGATAATAAAACTCAGACTGACAAAGGAAACCCAGGAAGCCAAACCTTAGCCTCTGCAACAGTCAGCCCAGAATAGTCACAATGTGGTCAACTGATACCTTCTCTATTTTCTAACCCCTGCTGCCTGCTTCCAACTCAGGAGCAACCTGAGAAAACCAAATGTGCTCCCCAAGCTAATCAGAAAGGATGCCCTGCTTCTAGTTAGCTCTCCAATAGCTTCCCAAGGCCAACACCCTTTAATCAGGGCACACCCAAGGGTTCTCTTTTTTGCACTCTAAAGCTTTTCCTCTGTCCTGGCTGTATTTGAATACCTGCCAAATGCAAGTATTGGTGGCTGACTCTCTTGCTATAGCAAACTCTGAGTAAATAGTGTTTTTCTCATTTGAGTGGTCTTTATTTTAACATTTCCTTTGTGCATTTTTTTGTTTCCTCTTTTTCTCTTCCTTGATCACATTTTTCTCCTTACCTTAAGTGATTAACTTATATTCATATTTTAAATATCAGCTTAGATGTCACTAATAACAATAATAATTACTATTTCAGTGATAGCTCACCTGTACTGAGCCCTTACCATATGCCAAGAACTGTTCTAAACATGTTTAATTTATCAACTCATTAAACTCTCACAACAATTAATTGAAGAAGTTTTCTCATTATCCACATTTCTCATACAGGAAAAGATAATTCAGAGAGATTAAGGATCTTGCCTAAGTTTGCAGAGCTAGTAGGTGAAAGACTTAGGACAGAATTTAGGTGGTCTGGCACCATAATTCACTCTTGAAACAATTATGCTACATTGCTTTCAGAATATTTTCAAATACCCTGAGTTTAGGATGGATATCCCTTCTCATATGTTTAAATAGGACTCTGTAATTTATCTACTACTCTATTGTAATTGTTTATGAATTTCTCTGTAGTCTCTGCTACTAAGCTCCCTGAGGACAAGGGTGGTGTTTGTTTTGCTTATGTTTGTATGTCAAGCATATAGTAGTTTCTCTATCAATGTGTATTTAAGGAATTAACAAACAAATGATCGAATGAATGAAATACATACAAAAGTGTGAATTGTTATTTTTAAAAATTGAAGGCTCTTAAGTTAAGAAAAAAGAAAGTGACCTTTTCCTTAGGCAAACTTTCAATGCAACATTCTACATATGACTTCATAATCTTTATCCAGGAAACAACTTCTTAAAACAGGGCAGCTTCTCTTGTCTAAGCTTAGGTTGCCTCCATATTTTTAAGTATAAAACCACATGAAATACTAACATCAGCCTCTTCCCAGAAAGTCTCTTCCAAGCTAATCGTCATCATTAAGCTAGACTCAGTGAATTCTTGACATAAATTCTGAGCCAGGGCATGTTCAATTTAGAAACTTTCTTCTGAACTCTGCAGCAAGCCTAAAAACTCTCTCTTACACACTTGCAGTCCTGGAAAAATCAGATGAGAGCCAGAGGTGGCTGTGTATCCCCATGAACTATGTTGGAGTTTTAGAGCAAACCTCCAACTGGGTACTTTTAATGTCCTAAGCCTCTGGCTGCCTGTCCTTGTAACCCAGATTCTGGGGCAGATGCTGAGCTCTCGTTCATTCTCATTAGATCTCTTTTCCTAGACTTGTGAGACTAATAGACCTGGAAAAGCATTAAGGAAGTCATCTGGATCAATTCCTTTACTTTATATTTAATACCATTGGATCTATGCATTTATTAAACAAATATTTATTAACCTCTAAATTTCTGGTACTGTCCCAGGATTTGGAGATCCAGAGGTGAATTAAACAAGCCCCCTGCTATCATGGGGTTTGTATTCTAGTGGGGCTAGGAGACAGAAATGAGCACACATGCAAATGCATGAAATCATTTCAATAAGTGTGAAAATAACACAAAGTTAGATAACAGTGATCTGCCTAAATGTATCCATTTCAATACGTTTATCTTTCAATCATGTCACCCTATTAAACTCCTACTTCTTGATCAACTACTCTTTGGAATTCTCAATGTTTCCTCTCAGTCTTTCATTGATTATATCAAGGAAGTAATAAAACTTATTTTGAATAAAAGTCATTCAGAAAATTGTTTTTGATCTTCTCTCTTTTTAAAATTTATTGCCAACATACTACAAGTAACTTTTCTTCTTAGGGCACTTTTTTTTTTTTCCTCCTAGGAATTGATTATTACAACAAGATCATCGATGATTTGTTAAAAAATGGGGTTACTCCCATTGTGACACTCTACCACTTTGATTTGCCTCAGGCTTTAGAAGACCAAGGAGGCTGGTTGTCAGAGGCAATCATTGAATCCTTTGACAAATATGCTCAGTTTTGCTTCAGTACCTTCGGGGATCGTGTCAAGCAGTGGATCACCATAAATGAAGCTAATGTTCTTTCCGTGATGTCATATGACTTAGGTATGTTTCCTCCGGGTATCCCTCACTTTGGAACTGGAGGTTATCAGGCAGCTCATAATTTGATTAAGGCTCATGCCAGATCCTGGCACAGCTATGATTCCTTATTTCGAAAAGAGCAGAAAGGTATGGTGTCCCTATCACTTTTTGCGGTCTGGTTGGAACCAGCAGATCCCAACTCAGTGTCTGACCAGGAAGCTGCTAAAAGAGCCATCACTTTCCATCTGGATTTATTTGCTAAACCCATATTCATTGATGGTGATTATCCTGAAGTTGTCAAGTCTCAGATTGCCTCCATGAGTCAAAAGCAAGGCTATCCATCATCGAGGCTTCCAGAATTCACTGAAGAAGAGAAGAAAATGATCAAAGGCACTGCTGATTTTTTTGCTGTGCAGTATTATACAACTCGCTTAATCAAGTACCAGGAGAACAAGAAAGGAGAACTAGGTATTCTCCAGGATGCGGAAATTGAATTTTTTCCAGATCCATCTTGGAAAAATGTGGATTGGATCTATGTGGTACCATGGGGAGTACGTAAACTACTGAAATATATTAAGGTAAATGTATGATTTTTTGTGTGTCCATGTACACCCAATTATGTGAAGGTGGGCAAGACAGGCATATGTATATATATATATATATATGGACCTGAAAAAAGAATTACTTTAGGTAATAGCATATACATTTGCTGGCCTGGGAAGAGCAGATTAGGATTTGAGTTGATGAGGGGTAATTAGCTGGTAAAGGCTTCAAAAGCAGTGGTCAAAGTCTAGGATGTGTTGTTAAAGTTACTTGTGGCTATAGAAGTAATTTGGACATATTGTTCAATCTGGTGTCACAACTATGATTATAAAAGACATTTTAAGGATTGAGATAACTGGATCCTTTTTTTGAGTCTCAGCTATACTGGATGACATCCAGTTAGCTAAAATTAAAATTTCAAGTACAGGTTTTCAGGACCCCTCCTGTGGGAGATGTAGAATGTAGCTGCTGGCAGGACTGAGGGGTTAAGGAGCAGTGACAATCAACAGATGCTGATGGAAGAAAGATATTTCTGTCTTCTCATTATAGTAAGAGTCATTTGACTGTCTTCATGGACAATTTTGCGTTTCCATTGTTAGTTATAAAAGGTCAGTGCATGGAAAATTAAGTTAATAGGGTCAGTGCAATTTGATGAAAACTAGTTTTGGGATTGTAGCTTACAGAAGATAGAGGGTAATGTACCTGATTTTATGAGCTTTCTTTTTTTAAAACATCTGTTTGGAATAAAACTTCTGCTCTTTTATTCTAGGATACATATAATAACCCTGTAATTTATATCACTGAGAATGGGTTTCCCCAGAGTGACCCAGCGCCTCTTGATGACACTCAACGCTGGGAGTATTTCAGACAAACATTTCAGGAACTGTTCAGAGGTACCGTTTGAAATGATGAAAGATCAATTGTGCAAACTTAATATAATTTTCCCATTTGCTTATTTGCATTCAGCAAAGACAAATAATGTTTGAAAGCTGAAATCCATGTAAATCAATGCAAAGCTATATAATTAGGAGAGGGGGAAAAAGTATTTAGGAAAGAGGAAGTGGAGGATTTTGGCCTAGCTACCACCTCCTGAAATCGAATCAAGTAAAAAGCGACTGTCTTCAGCATTTTGTGACTCCCGGGTGAAGGTGACAAGAACAGAAGGAGTGGTGGCTGTTGGGAGAGAACATCAGTTATTACAAAAAAGATTAGCACTGATCAACTATAACATGCTTATTTGCATATTTTAATATCCTAACTACCAAAGAAAATGAAATGACAGGATTTTTAAAGAACCCAAATTGAGCATCTGTGCAATAAACTTAAAAATGGCATAAGTCCTCTATCAATGTATGTTGCATTTAAGCTGTAACCAAGCAGCCCAGTTAGAAACATTTTTATTGTCATATGGAAAATGTGAGTTGTATTTTAAGATAATGTTATTTTTCCCTTCATGGAATTCTTTTCATATGAATTCTTATCATATTTGAAAAGAATATGATCCATATCATGAAGGAATAATCTTTAACTGGTAACACACATTTCTAGGCAAGTTAGCACCTCCTCTCCTATTATTTATTGCTTCCCAAATTTAATTCCTCTTTTTTTTTTTTTTTTGAGACGGAATCTTGCTCTGTCGCCCAGGCTGGAGTGTAGTGGTGCTATCTGGGCTTACTGCAAGCTCCGCCTCCCAGGTTCACGCCATTCTCCTGCCTCAGCCTCCTAGTAGCTGGGACTACAGGCTCCCGCCACCATGCCCGGCTAAATTTTTGTATTTTTAGTAGAGATGGGGTTTCACCGTGTTAGCTGGGATGGTCTTGATCTCCTGACCTCGTGATCTGCCCACCTTGGCCTCCCAAAGTGCTGGGATTACAGACATGAGCCACTGCACCTGACCAATTTCTCCTTCTTAAAAAGGAATCATGTCATAGCAACAAAATCCAATGTAAAATGAGACTTTAAATTTCCTTTTTTTTTAAACCATGATAGCCACACTTATTTCTTATCGTTCTGAGAGGTTCTGACATTATTCTTTCTAAAATTATTCAGTATTACACTGGTAATAACCAGAAGGAATTCTGGAAAGTGACACAAAGTGGTCTTTTTCCAAAACCTGAAATTTATTGACTGGATCCTTCACTCAGGCCTGGAGTTTATTGGCAGAGAGCAATTGGATTCTTGCAATTTGACCCAAGTGAAGAAATTATTTTGTATTACACACAAAATAGATTCTTCCGGGTAGGAGTTCATCTTCTGATAAGAGAGGGAAATCTCTAGCTTTCTGAGATTCCTCTCCACTTCTCCCTGTAGATGGGTCCTATTCATAGTTAATCTATTGATATTCCCAGGCTTTATCCTGAAGAACAAATAGGCTAGTTACTACCCGGCAGATTTATGGATGGCTACAGGGAACACAAATGACTTGCCTAAAATTGCTCTGTGTATTTTTGGGAAAAGAGAGATAAAGAGAAATTGCTTTTTTTTTGTTTGTTTCCATTCCCAGCCTGGTACTCTGTTCAGCCCTAATCATATAGAGGCATTTCGTTGTTTTTTCAAATAGCTTCAAGTACTTTATACCATCCTTTACATCTTTAATGCTAAACGCTTAATGATCAACCCCAAACCAAGGTGATTCAAGGATAGAAAAGTAACAGAAGGTAAGAGTGGAAAACGAGAAAAGATTTGGGTTTCTAAGAGACAGGAGAGAATAGGGTTAGGACAAAAAATATGTTTCTCAATTTGTTGAACTTCTATTTTGTCTTCAAATTACTTGATGAGAGGTTTATTAGGCATATAAAACATTTATTGTCTACAGCATCTATGTTCTCTTCTGAATCTTAACAGTAGGCTAGCTATATTCACTGTAATAGACACATACTATTTTTGTTTTGCCTTTTAAAAAAACTAGACTTTTAAAATGTGTAGAAATGTATATATTGAGAAGAAAAACATATGCATAAATGTATTTATTCTGGACTGGGTATAGTGGTGTGGTAACTTTTTTTTTTTTTTTTGAGATGGAGTCTCGCTCTGTCACCCAGGCTGGAGTGCAGTGGCGCGATCTTGGCTCACTGAAAGCTCTGCCTCCCGGGTTCACGCCATTCTTCTGCCTCAGTCTCCCAAGTAGCTGGGATTATAGGCGCCTGCTACTACGCCTGGCTAATTTTTTGTATTTTTAGTAGAGACCATAGCCAGGATGGTCTCGATCTCCTTACCTCATGATCTGCCCGCCTCGGCCTCCCGAAGTGTTGGGATTACAGGCGTGAGCCACTGTGCCCCACTGTGGTGTGGTAACTTTTTAATGTATTCTCGTAGTGGACACCAATTATTTCTGCTGTGGTGCAACTCTCTTTCCCCTTTCTTCTATAAAATACTCACCTCCCCATCTACATGCTTACCACAGGGACATCCATGCAAGTGGAATATAATCCTCCTCCTTGAGCAGATAATTGACTGGTCCAAACGTAGGCACAGGACGTGACCTGGGACAATTTCAGTTCTTCCCTGGGACTTAGAACGTGGACCAATTAGTTTCTTAATCTCTTGGACTGGGTTGGGTGGATGTAGCTTTGTGAGCCACCGGTGACTCGGTTCTACCCTGTAAGCTTAGGCACAGTGAGAAGGGAAGATATCCATGCATTAAAGGAAGGGAAAGTAAACATGGAGAACTTCCAGACAGCACTGGAGCCTCTGCTTTTCATTTTTCCTGAGATCTGTCTGCATGCAAGTTCTCGAGAGACATTACTTTCATCATAATAAAGTGCTCTTTGTGCTTAATCTTATTCTAATTGGACTTCTATCTCTTGAATAAAAAGAGTTGTAATTGATACCATCATCTCGTTTCCTTCTCAAAACAATGATATGAAGTCATTACTCCTACTTTATAGATGAGGAAACTGAGTTTCAAAGAGGCTACATTATTTGCTAAAGATTATAAAGGCACTTAGTAGTATTTCCTGGAACAAGGCTGAATGCATGTAATTATTATTATTATTATTATTAACTATTTGGTGTGAGATATAATCTGTGAGTTCAGGGCTCTCTGAGTTAGAGTGTTTATTTGTCCCACCACACAGAAACTTTTCCTTATGCTTGGTTACTTTGGGCTTGCATGTATTCTTTCAAAGTGCTTCATGCTCTCTGTGAAAGAGCGGACAGGTTCTGTGACCTTGAGCAAAGCTCAGACCCCCCATATCCTAGTTCTCATCAAAAGAGCAGAGCTGAACTTGCTAATCAATTTTCTGAGACTCCTCCGAGGTAATGCTGATGATCTTGGTTGGCAAGAACTTTAATATTAAGAAGCACCCTGTGAGCAATTAAAAATAATAACAGGCCAAGGAAGATATCCCTGGGAAGCGCTGCAGGTGAGAAGTCACCAAAACCCAGGGAGTCAGATGGATGATGGCTCTGTGATTCCCATGAACAAAGCCTTTCCTCTGACATCACACATATGGACAGGCACATAATGACACTATAGATGGATCAATGGGTCCACTTGGAGGTCTTACTGATCTCTTCAGGTAGATTCCCGCAGCAATTAATCGAGGATTAAAAGATATGCTAATGTTTCTGTTTCCTTTTGGAATATGAGAGAAAAAGAGAAAAAAAGTCATTTTAGAATAAAAAGAGAGAAATCAGCTAGTGCCTTTTAAATTTTGCATTGCTTAATTGTATTAAACACCTTTTAATAGGTTATATTTTAAGTAATGTAGAGGCAGGTGAGAGTAAAGGATACCAAAAACTTGAAATAACATATAACTAGATTTGCATTCCAGATCTGCAAATTATTCAATAAGGGACCTTTAGCAAATTGCTCAACCTGTCTAATCCTCAGTTTGTTTATCTATAAAAATGGGGATAATGTTTTTTTTTTCTGGCGGGGTTATATTGAGATTCCATTTCATGAGCTAATGTATAAAATGCCCTTAGCAATTGCCTGATCCACAGTAGCTCCTTAACCAATGGTAACAGTTATTATTATTAACAAAATGTGCACTCTTAAAAACATATATATTACCTCCAAGTTATTCTCGTTATTAAAAAAGTGCCATTCCAAGACTTGTTATTTTTCTATCCCCTCCACAAATTATAGCAGACTATTTCCTCATATTTATGTGTTTCTCTTCCTTGTTGAGGAACTTCTGGATGTGTGTTATAACATTGGTCCTCTGGCTTTTTCTTGTGTGGATTGCACTGAGGAGAAGACAGCACCTCCATTCATTATTTCCCTGTGGGAGGTGACCAGATTAGGTGAAAAGTCAAATCATTGACAGCGGAAACTGCTGTCAAGCAACTGGGAATTGTTCTGCTACTTGAATCTTTGTATATGTTTGGGATTCAATGACATTCAAATAGTTAAAATTTTCTTGTATCATAGGAATTTTTATTATATTCATAACATTTATGCCACTGTTCGATACTTCAGAGCCAATGGGCAATTTTGGCTTCACATGTAGATGCATACGAATGGATACCTCTCCAGTCTAAATGCTTTCATGGAGATGAGGAAGGATGGGGAGCCAGGGGCCATTGCTCCAATGGCCGATACTGCCCCCATCACCTAAATTATCTTGAAAGGGGATCCAAGCGGTGCTCAACCTGTTTCTCATACCTACCCAGCACATGTGTGCTTTTAGCCTGGCTTATGATCCTTCCTCCATCTGGAATGCCATGCTCTTTGCTTTCTTCCTGGTCCACTTTTGTTTGAAGTAGATGAGCGTGCTTGAAGTCAGAGAAAACATAGGTTTGAGACCTGATTCTGCCCATTATGAGCCCAAAACTTTTGGGAAAATTCTGAAACAGGCAACCACTTCAGTCATCTAATCTCTAAAATGGGGATAATAAGAACATTGTTCTTCTAAAGAGTGGTGAAAAATGAGCAAGATAATGCTTATGATGCCTAAAAAAAGTATGGCACATTTCCTAAGGATTCTGGAAATGATTAATTTTTTGGGGGGGGTGGGGGTGCTGTGAATTCTCTGAGGGCTGGAGCTTTGTCTGTTTTTTTATAATTAAATCTTCAACTCTAAGCACCATGACTGTTATATAGCAGTGTTATACACATATTTGTTGAATTTGGTTCTATCATGGAAAGGCTAGATAATGAATAATGAGAAATAAATGACTAAATGGTTGGGAGGCATATTTTCTTTCCCTGAGAAAATATACCCCACACATTAAAAAAAAATGAAGCCTTCTGAAAAGTTTCTGAGGCAGTCCAACTTTCCAGGCAGATCCATGCCTGAGTTAGCACAGCGGTAGATGATTGCAGAGAAGGTTTGTTAATGACCAGCTTTCGGCTTTTAATGACAAAACCCCTCAGCAAGATGTCATCGAAGTTATTGAAGACTTCACTGAAAGTGTTGAAGCTGATACATTGTAACAAGAAGGTTATAAATCTTGCAGCTTGGATATACCACCAAGACAAGATGCTGAGCACAGAATCACCCTGCTGTTGTCTGTCAGCATTCTCCCTCCCCCTACGTCTTTCCCTTCCCACGGAGAGCAGGTAAAGGAGAAATACATCTATTTCCCAAAGTAGTGCAGACCTGGCAGCCACCTGCCTATGCCAATTTCAGATCACAGAGGCCCATTTAACTGGACAAAATGTGTTAAGCACCTGTGTTTTTCTAAATGTGCATTAGAAAAAAATCCTAAGCATTAGGGAAAGATCTCAAAGGTTAATACGGTGACCTTTTAGAAACACCAGCCAATTAAAAATCTATTGCAAGCTCAGAATAGTGTCCCAAATACCTGAATATAGATTCTCACTCTGTATCTATTGTTTTATTGCTTCTGAGAGGACATCTTTGTCACCTTGGCCCCTAGGAAGCAGTTCATGTCATAACTCCTGTTAAACATAACTGTATGGCTTTGGGGCCACGTGGGGTGGGATTTGGATTGACTCAGCACTGCTAACAAGGCTGCTCCTGGCTGCACTGGATGGCTGCTAGCCACAAGGGGCCAGGTCAGAACACAGAGGAAGAACGAGGTTGAAGGCTGGGCATGAGAATGGCTAGTGGGTGCTACTATACAGAGTGTGCAATTTTTGTTTTTTAATTTTTTTAATTGACAAAAATTGTATCTATTTATTGTGTACAACATGTTGTTTTGAAACATGTATACAATCTAAAATGCCCTAAACACATGCATTACCTCACCTATTATCGTTTTTTTTCATAGTGGGAATGCTTACCATCTACTCTTTTAGTAATTTAAAAGAATATAACAGATTGTTATTAATTATAATCATATTATTTATGTTGTACAATAAATCTCTTGAATTTGTGCCTCCTATCCAACTGAAATGTTGTCTCTTTTGAAGCAGCATCTCCTGAGTTCCCGAGCCCCATAAACGAAATCATTTATGTCTACATATGCTCTGAATGCCTTAAAATGTTAGATGTTATTCTCGCCATCTACTCTCTGCTTCTATGAGATCCACTTTTTTAGATTCCACATATAAGTGAGATCATGTGGTATTTATCCTTCTGTGCCTGGTTTCTTTCACTTAACATAATGTCCTATAGGTTCATCTGTGTTGTTGCAAATGACAGGATTTTATTCTTTTTAAGGTCCAATTGTAGGACCATGCTGTTTTGGTTACTGTAGCCTTGTAGCATAGTTTAAAGTTGGGTAATGTGATTTCTCCAGCTTCACTCTTTTTGCTTAAGATTGCTTTGGCTACTCGGGCTCTTTTTTGATTACATATGAATTTTAGAATAATATTTTTCTAAATCTGTGAAAAATGACACTGTATTCCCCATTTTCTTTATCCATTCATCCATTGTGGACACTTAGGTTGATCCCACATCCTGGCTATTGTGAATAATGGTGCAGTGAATATGGGAATGCAGATATCTCTTTGACATACTGATTTCATTTCCTTTGGATACATGGTAGTTTCATTTGTGGAATTTAAAAAGTCATGAAGAAAATAATTTCTTATGTTTGTGTCCCACTAGTCTACATATGTAGGCCACACTTAGACTCAGCCAGGGTTTACAGAGTTAACCTTAAAAAGGGATATGCCAGATGCCCTTCTCATTTATTTCCCCCTACTACTTCCACCCATGGCATACTTGTCGTTTGCCCTTCCTTCCCATTGGTAA
Organism: Hylobates moloch; assembly: GCF_009828535.3. NCBI lineage: Eukaryota > Metazoa > Chordata > Mammalia > Primates > Hylobatidae > Hylobates > Hylobates moloch. Next base: position 63,014,653 of record NW_026652292.1, on the reverse strand, counting down.
GCATGGAAGAGTAGAATGCATCGAAGTAGGAAGTCTGAAGGCTTTGGAGAGGAAAGATGAACAGAGTTCTCTGCTCTAGTGGTGTGTCTTTGGGTAAGTCACCATTGGTAAATGATGAATTTCTCTAAATGTGAATTTCCTCATCTGTAAAATGGGACTAATGCTAACTGCTGTTCTGCCTAATCCAAAAACAGTTGTGAAAATAAAATGAGATCATTTATATCTGTATATGCTCTGAACACCTTAGACTGTTAGATGTTATTCTCATATTTGATATACGTACTTTATGCTTCTGTTTAAGGACATTCATCACTCTGGTCAAAATACATTATCTGGACCTCAACATTCTCCACTGCCAAGGAAAGGGGTTGGTGCTCATTATTTGGGTCTTTTCAAAGTCTAGATTCTCAGATTTTATGAATTTATTTTCCTGCACATTTCTATACTGCTATAACATTGTGACCAATTTAAGGGTTTTTAGAGAACATGTACTACGACCAAGTGATTAATATAGTGCTTAATAAAGCCAGAATAACACACACATACACACACACATTCACACATACACAGAAATATATATATATATATATATATATACACACACATATAATTTGTGTGTCTCTAGCTACCTATCTGTGTAAGTTTATGTAAGTTTTTTGATGAGCTACTTCACCACACTTGTCTGGTGAGGCATATATTGATGTGGTCAGAAACTTAAACCATTTATCAGGCACATTCTCTTAGAAACATAGAACCTGGCATACCTGCTTCACAAGAACAGGTTTCATGGAGTTGCCCATGTGAGAAGCAGCTTGATCACACATCAGAGAATCTTTCCTTGTGCTTTTTAACTGGAAACAATTATCTTCTCTGTCTATAGTATTCCAATATCTATGCTGTTCCCCAACTGATGGACATCGCTTTGGGCTTTTTAACTCAGTTTCGACTACTCTGAAGTGATACCTAAAGTCTCCCACCATCTCAGGTCCAGTGAATTTTAAGAATACAATAAAGCCTTAAAAAAAAAAATCAGATGATTTGAAACTAACCTTTCTTTTTTTCTTTTTTTTTTTTTTTGAGACAGAGTCTCACTTTGTTGCCCAGGCTGGAGTGCAGTGGCGCGATCTCGGCTCACTGCAAGCTCCTCCTCCCAGGTTCATGCCATTCTCCTGCCTCAGCCTCCTGAGTAGCTGGGACTACAGGCGCCCGCCACCATGCCCAGCTAATTTTTTTTTTTGTATTTTTTTAGCAGAGACAGAATTTCACCGTGTTAGCCAGGATGGTCTCAATTTCCTGACCTCGTTATCTGCCCTCCTTGTCCTCCCAAAGTGCTGGGATTACAGGCGTGAGCCACTGTGCCCGGCCGTAACCTTTCTTTTTTTCATGAAAATGTATAGTGTAACAGGAAGCAGAAGCTCAGTTTTTGTTTTCACAACTGTGAAAAAGACCAATAAGGAAAACAATTGTTATTTATCTGAAAAAAATTAGCCTTTCCAATATGAAGAGTTGGCTGAATGGAAACTAGAAAAAGGGGAAGGGGGAGAAGAGAAAGAATTCAATGATGATTTTTATTATTTATTGATTTATCTATTTTTTTCTATTCCCTAGATAGCTTCAGGGAGGATTCAATAATGATTTTTAAAAACTGTTCCAAGAGAGAGCCATGTTGGAATATTTTAGTGATTAGAGGGCTACTGGAATTGAAGCAAGGTGAATTTCTCAGGTTTCCCCCAGAGTGTAGATGAAATGGTCCTCAAGCATCTGTCTACATTAGCTCTTATTCCCTGATCTCCAGAATAATCTGGTTACTATCTGCCTCTTAGTCATCTCGGGAGTGAAAAAGCACTGCCTTTGAATGAAGTCAGTAGAGTTCAACTTTAGTGTGATTCACAGGCGTTGCCTGGATAACTGTGTTAAGGATTCTGTTGGATAACTATGGGCTCATGGAAAGAATCAAAAGAAGTAGATGGTCAAATGATATCTATTTCTGCTCATGAAACTTAACATGAGTTTTCCCATGCTTGGAAAGAGATATTATTCCTCACTGTAAATTAATACATTGACATTAGGTTTTGCAAATAAAAATCTTGTTCATTAGTAGGGATTAGCTCTTGGTGCAGTGAAAAAAAAATGAAATGATGAATTTGCAGTGCTGATTATCAGACCTTAGGCGGTGCTGATCTCACCGGTTCTATAACCTTCCTCTGTAGTCTTCTCATCTTACCTTTTTATAGCTTCAATGTTGCTTATATTGGTCAGTTGCTCTACAGTGATATAAATATTGTTTCTGCCAACTTTCACAGACTCCTAATTGTGTGAATTACTGGTTCACTACCTCCTATCTTATTTTTTTCAATAGTGAGCCTGATACTATGTAGACAAAAATCAGCAATATTATGATTAAAAACATTAAAAATGGATGCCATGACCACTGCATAGGCTTCTAACTGCAGTATTGTAACAAATACTTGTTGAATAAGACAATTGAATATATGGAACCTGAGAGATACTTTGATTCTTGAAGATGATATCCATGATAATCTTTGAAAAAAAAAGAAGAGCATTTTCAGGAGAAAATGAAAGTTATTAAAAGGTAAAAGAACTCATAGGCAGAAGAAGTGTACCTAAAGATTTTATTCACCATTTTTAAAGACAAAATTCTCACCAGAATAAAGTTTTGGAGTTTTGAGCTATATACTCAGCATTCAGTAAGTGCTCAGTAAATGTTTAATAACTGAAAGGAGATTGAGCCTAGATTAGCAGAAAAACTGAATTACTTACTTCTGGGAATTTCAATGAAATATTAGACTTATGCCACCATTGTGCTTTTTTGACTTCTAAAGAAGTGGCAGATTATTTATTCTATTATAAACAATTTGTATGTATTGGAATATGCATGAAAGCTAATTATGTCCTTTTGGTATTAAACTTTGTTTGGGACAACAATAATTTAAATATATGTTAGAGTTTTAAAGCTCTCATGTATAAATTCTCTTAAGCTCTCCGTGCTTCAGTTTCTTTAATTGAAAATAAAAGGGCTGAACTAGCTGATCTTTTGGGATACTGCCAGCCTAAGAATTTTGTGACCTTCTAGATAGTCGTTCTGCAGAAGTATGTCACGGATCACATTTTATTAGAACTCTTGATAATTTCTTAGGCTATAAAATTTAGTCCAAGGAATTATAATTAATGGTCTTTTTTATACAAAAAAAAAAGCCTCTCTTCATTCTTCTTACCTAGCTACCTAATTTGAAATTTAACACCATTCTTATATGGGCATAAAATTAGACCTTGCTCTTCAATGCGCTGTTTCTATTGATATTGATTCAGGTTCCAGGTAACATTTTCTTGACCTTCAATCTGAGTGTTTCCTCTTCTATTCATTCACATTGAAAATGAACCTCACCTTTCTTTGCTTGAGAAAGTTTTCCCTTGGAGTTCATAGAGTCAGAAGGGCACTTCAGACTCAAGTTTAACAAAGTTACTGTAGAGAGCATAAAATCTCAGAGAGGAAACTGGATGAGCCAACTCATTTCAAAGCATTAGTATAAAATCCCCAGCTGAACAACTTCACAGCAGTTACAATCACCAGCAGTAAAATCACCTTTCAAAACACGATTATGGCAAGAGGCACCTAATCTATTAAATTTTAAGATAGTTAGGTATGCATTTTTGAACTTTGCCATAAATGCATAATTTAATTCAATTAGATAGCGTAGTAATTTTAACTTTACATATATTTAACTTGAACTCTAAACTTTTGCTTCTGGGTAAGATCCTGAATTAGAAGGAGGGATTATGTTGCAGCGTTTTCAGAATTACAGTCTCATCATAAGTCTGCGCAGAGACTTCACATAGGCAAGTCTGTTTTTCTATTCTGACTTTTGAGCATAGAGCTTATTCCAGTCAGTACTGCTTTTACCTCAAGTTACTGTTTAGGTAGGATTTTCTTCAATACAATGAAAATATCACTCTGGTGCTAGAGATGAAAATAGTTTCTTTTAGAAAGTAATTCTTAAGGTTTATCTGAAAAGGCTATGTGCAGAGATGGGGGCGGGAGGCCCGTCTCATTCAATAGGGTCATCTCATCAACAGCAAAGTCTCCTGTGTGTTGAGATTAGCTAATGAAACAGTATCATGGCCTGGGATTAGTTTGTGCTATCCTAAAGCTCGGCCACATTTCCCCCCTTATTTGTGAAAGTCTGTTATAGGAATCACTGTCTGCTTTAAAAATAAGTGAAACTGTTGTGGATGGAGGAAGAAAAGGCATTTGAACCCTGAAGAATTTTAATTGGTGCTGGTGAGTGAAGGTGAACAAGAAGCCATCGATGATTCAGGTGAAAACATTAATGAGTGGGGACTAAACAATAGATAATAGGAGTAGGGTAGGAGGAGGAATGTTTAACATTTGCTGATGAAATAACCTTTTTTACTCTCCTGGCAACAAGTGGAATTCATTTCTTTAATATTTAGACACATCTCAAAGTCTTAAATAATTTTAAATGACCATATTCTTTTATGAGTCAGAGTCAAGTCAAATATGTTTCATAGTTGAAAATGAGAATAATAATAAAAAATTAGATCAGCACATAAAATATGAGTAAATGAGTCTATCGTAAGGTATACATTTATTAGTAGATCATTTTTATGTGGTTGAGGCTCTGTGGGTTTAGTTCCTTAAAACATTTTTTTTTTCCCAAAGATGTTCAGGATATGTTCTTGATACTTTGAATAAGCAGTTGGCCTTAAAGGAAGCTTCAAAAATATTTCATGGCCAAAGTTTGCTGCCCTCATGAATAGATGGTAACAATGTCAAGAATAGTTCAGAAAAATCCTTTAGCAGTCCTAGAAAAACAAATAGCCTGACCCATTGATTATGTAAAAGTTTTGTACAGACAGGCAGATAACTTTATGAATACTTTTATGCCGCAAGGATTTGCTTGTTTGACATACTGAAAGAGCATATTCTTTGATTGATTGATTGATTGACTTAGATTCACGGGGGTACATGTGCAGGATGTACATAGATATATTGTATAATGGCGAGGTTTGGGCTTCTTGTATGTCACCCAAATAGTGAACATTATACCCAATAGGTAATTTTCAACCCTCATCCATCCTCCAACTCTCCTCACTTTTAGAATGTCTAGTGTCTATTTAATTTCCTTCTGTATGTCCATGTGTACCATTGTTTAGCTTCCACTTATAAGTAAAAGCATACAGCATTTAATTTTCTGTTTCTGAGTGATTTCTGTTAGGATAATGGCCTCCAGCTTCATCTATGTTGCTGCAAAAGACATGATTTCAGAAAGAGTATATTCTTTAAAGACAGATCCATGTTCAAAATCTGGCTCTGATACTCTTTCACGTTGTGAACCTTGGGCAAGTTATTCTACCTCTATGAGTATCAGTTCATCATCTCTGAAAATTTATTTTTGGTGCAGATTAATGGCATACTTCATATTCTAGAGCAATGCCTACCACATAAATCCTCCAAATGATAACTATTGCAGTGAATTATTTGTTACCAGCATCTAGTAACCAGGATTTTGGAAAAACTGCGACTTCCTCCACAGTCATCAAGCATTGATAATTTATGCTTCTACTGATGACCCTGGAATGCATTCTGAATAATTAGAGAAAGATTAAATTATAATCAGTTTAGTTTCAGTGTTAAGTGTATTTTAATTTATTCTCATTCTTTAAAAATTTGTAATCCTTCTGCATGTGGCAACAATTAACAAAAAACATTTGATTAGCTGGGGCACCACATTCCCTGACTATCAAGCTAATAAAGAGTTTATTGCAGGTTGTTGGAACTCAAACTATTCTCTGTGCATAAACTGGGCATTTGCTGGATGGAATCTCTTCACACCAGTCTTCTATCCTTTCCCAGAGCCAGTGTGTTGACTGTTGGATATCTTAGATTTAATCTTTATGCATCCTTGAAAAACAGTCTTAGAACCTATACCAGGCCCTTTTTGTGTATTATTTTGATGCAGGGTCCTAGTCCTGGTCATCACTTCTGATTTGGTGCAGATGAGGATCTGAGTCTTCTATCTCTGAGGTTGTCTGCTCTTTTCCTATGGATTTCTAGAGATGAACATCTTAGCTGACTTTAGTAATCTATCTTGGTGTTTCATCAACCTCTACTCTTACCCAATCATGTTTTGGACTTGTTCTCCTTAGGCTTTTTAGGCTATATAACCTTCCTGATGAAAACTTCACTATGCATTTTATCATTTTTTTATCACTTTTTATTCCATTTGTCTTTTCCCCCCCAACACACCAATGCCATATGTTGCTGTAAAAAGTGCCTTAACACCTGATTTGTGTTAAAAGGCATCACTTCAAAAATTCATTCATATTATTGTTCTTTTATGATCTTGATTATGGTACATTTTCAGGCAAGCAGATTTATTTTTGTCATTTGATCGATCAACATAGGACATAGGATTCATCAGTTCCTTTTCGTCTCCCTTATTCTGCCTTCCTTTAAATATCTGCCCTATCCCAAAGCCTCTCTTTGCAACCTGACACTCTCCTTTTTCATAGTGTCCTTCACATCCCAGCTGACATCCCCAATACTTAACTCAGTGAATGAAGTAAGGCAGAGACTGCTTGTTTCCCTTAAAGGGAGAGTGAGGCCAAGGGGAAAAACAGCTGATAAATAATTTTGCACTGTAAGCCCAGGCAACTCTTGGGCCTGGTTTAAGGGGAGGATTGATTAGGATTCTCTTGTCAAAATGTAGAAGCCTTCTTTGGTCATGTGTGGGTGGGTGTCCGGTGAGAATCGGAAGCCTGGGTGCCTAGCCAGGAAGCAACAATTAGCATTCTACTCTAATTCTGTGATTTCTCTGATATGGAGCTCACTGGGTAGCTGCAGTTCAGTTGGTCAGGTAGGTTGCCTGTTACTGCTACTATGTATAATTTCTCCCCAAAGTGATATTTTTCATTATATAGACAAATATTAAAAGTCAGCAACTCAGTGGTAAAGCAGTCACTGTTTCTCTAGCTGTGGCACACCTCTATTTAGCTACTGCAAATACGTTTAATATTTGGCAAACTATATGTATATTATTGGGCTATTTTGAATTTTCTGGGAACTGTGATTTTGAGCTTTGCTGTGTTTGAATGATCAATTGCAGTGCTTTGTTGAATAGACTTCTTTAAAAAATGTGACATTTTCATAAATATAGCATAAGATCACCTGGTAAATAAATGAATTTATGTTAATAGAAAGTGTGAAAATTTCAGAACATTCACAGAATTGAAGTTAAAGTATCTACACTATCTTTATGTATAGATACATTGTTGGTCACACGAATGACATATTAGGCTGGGTGTGGTGTCTCATGCCTTTAATCCCAGCACTTTGGGAGGCTGAGGCGGCAGGGGCGGGGAGGGGGCGGGGGTATCGCTTGAGGGCAGGAGTTTGAGACCAGCCTAGCCAACATGGTGAAACCCTGTCTCTACTAAAAATACAAAAAGTTTCCCAGGTGTAGTGGTATGCACCGGTAATCCCAGCTGATTTGAAGATTGAGGCATGAGAATTGCTTAAACCTGGGAGACAGAGGTTGCAGTGAGCCAAGATCACACCACTTCACTCCAGCCCAGACAACGGAGTGAAACTCTGTCTCAAAAAAAAAAAAAAAAGGAAAAAATTGCCATATTAATACATGTGTTGCAAAGAAGGAGACAACAGTCACTGGGGTCTACTTGAGAAGAGAGTGAGGGAAGGAGGGAGAGGAGCAGAAAAGATAACTATTGGGTACTGTGCTTAATACCTGGGTGATGTAATAATGTGTACAGCAAACCTCCGTGACATGTGTTTATCTATGTAACAAACCTTCAGATGTACCCCCAAACCTAAAATAAAAATTAAAAAAAAAAAGAAAATCATTTCCATGGGATTCCAAATAAGCTAGCTCATGGAGTATGGAAAAAAAATGTGTGTTGGATGGTAGTTGAAGGCCATTTATATATCATATTCTTTAAATTTTGACATTTCGAATGCTGGATTCTCATGAATTTTGGCAATGACATTCACTCTAAATAATTTAGTGCTTTCTTTTATTTTAAGGGATATTTTATTTTATTAAGAAAATGTTCTTTTTGTATTTCTATTTTAAAAATATTTTTTGGTTAACACAAACATAGTAGTTTCCCCTTAACCGTGGTTTCACTTTCTGTGGTTTCAGTTACCTGAAGTCAACCGCCAGGCAAAAATAATCAGTGGAAAATTCCAGAAATAAGCAATTCATAAGTTTTAAATTGTTCACCATTTTGAGTAGCTTGATGAAATCTCACAAAGTCCCCCTACCTCCTCCCGAGACATGAATCCTCCTTCTGTCCGGCATATCCATGTTGTCAACACTACCTGCCCATGAATCACTTAGGAGTCACCTGGGTTATCAGATCTGCTGTTGCAGTATCACAGCGCTTGTGTTGTGTTGATACCCTTTTTTTTACTTAATAATGGCCCCAAAGTGCAAGCGTAGTGATTCTGGCAATTTGGATATTTCAAAGAAAAGCATAAAGCCCTTCCTTTAAGGGAAAAAGTGAAAGTTCTCAAATTAGTAAGGAAAGAAAAAAATTGTATGCTGACATTTCTCAGATCTGTGGTAAGAATGAATCTTCTATCTGTGAAATTGTGAAGAAGGAAAAAGAAATTCATTTATAGTGTATATCTGTTTTGGTACTACCCGTGGTTTTAGGCATTCACTGGGGGTCTTGGAACGTATCCCCTGTGGCTAAGGGGAACTACTGTACTGGAAAACCTTTGTGATTCGTAATAATTGTAGGGATGACAATTAAGAAATGTCAGTTAAATTGTTGAGAGGTACTAATTTTTGTCAATTATTGAAGATGGACCATTTTATTACATTGAGGTTCTTGATAAAAAGAAATACCAGCTCATAAATCAGTGGTAGGGACGGAGGTGGGAGGATGTAAATATCCTAACCGTAGTTGTTGACATAAAGCTTGAACACTGGCTTGTAGCTTCCTGGCACTCAGGTCAAAAGGAATTCACCACTGGTTTTCAAACTGTGCTCTCTGGAGCTTTCTGATCTATGGAGATATCTTTGGGGACTCAGTTAGATGCACAGAGGGTGGGAGGAAAAGCAGAGCTCCAGGGCACCTCTGCTTTTATTGGTTGTGTATGTTAGGAATCCATAAAAATTTTCATTTGAAAGGAAGACTCTGGTGCTAAAAAAATAAAAAGAAAAATTGGAAAACCACTGAATAATAGGGATCTCATTATCAGAGGGGAAGAAACATAGTAGCTCCTTTGGGGAAATAAAGCGCAACTTTCATTCTCTTTCACTTAAAAAAATGAGTTGTTTCAAACATACAGAAAAATACAGGTACCCATATAACTATGGCCCAGATTTAACACATGCTAATATTTTGTCATACACATTATACATGAAAAAGGAAATTAAATATTATTGGCCCAGGGAAAGTCCCTTTATATCTTTCCTGTATCTCCTTTCCGTCTTCCTTCACTTGGGCTAACTCTGATCTTGAAGTGTGTGCACTACACATTTTGCTACAAATTTGTACATCCATGGCCTATCTGTATATTACTTTATGCATTTTACTATTTACATAAATGATGTCACACTATACACATATATATTTTCAACATTATGTTCTTTTGAGATTTATCCATGTTGGTCCTTTTAGCTCTAAATCATTCTTTTTAGTGGATCTATAGTATTCTGATGTGTGAAGAGACCACATTTATTTATCCATTCTTCTGCTGATGGATGTATGAGGGTCTTTCCTTTTTTTCATTTTTATAAACAATGCTGCACTGAATATCCTTGAGTGGCTCATAGGCTGAAAATGCATTTCTTACATGGGAGTTTATGAGGCAGCCCTGCTGCTAGCCCACATGATATCTTTGTACCATTAGAATGAAGATTCCCTTCCTCAAAAATGTTACATTTTTAAGAAAATGGTTGCAAAGACTATACAAATTTACAATGACTTTATATCAACAGTGTTCTTTAAAGTTTTGACATTAAAAAAAAGCAATAGTTCTATATGTAGGGGATGCTACCGTAGAAACCTGTAGGGTATAAAGAGGTTGGGCGAACTAATGTGTTTAACAGGTTAGAAGCTAATCTGAATAAAAGACTGTGGTTAGCCTATATAAGAGGTTTTTCTAGCTAAATGCAGGGGCTGGGGAAATTGTTTTCTTCAGAAACGGTATGTTGCAAGTAAAGAACACAAGGAAAGTGTGTAAGGCTTTTGATTGTTCCCAGGTTACAAGGCCAATGGCAGGCCCAAGTGATGTTGTAAGGGAGACCTTATCCATCAGTTTTCCCCTTTCCAGAATACAGCCCTCAAGACTGTCTGTGCAGACATGTATACAGTGCAGGCTGCTACCAGGCTCCATCTGCTAACACAACAGTGTGCTAACAATGAAGAGAAGTTGCCTAGGGAAGACAAATAAGCCCTTGCTCTGGGAAGGAAAGTTTGAATTGTATCCAGGGGAGGTAGTGAGCCTCCCAGAAAGACTGATGCTGTAAGTCCCAATACACTGAAATAAGTTCATGTTCGTCCAAGTTCCATTGGTCCTCACTAGATGGCTTTGTCTGGGGAGGGAAACAACTCCACAGCAGGCAATGCAATGTCTTCTCTATTCTTTATGAAAGTTAGTAGAGGAAAAATTCTTTCCTGCTTTGGAAACTTACTTTAGAAATTAAATTTGGAAGTACTCAAGAGTAGAAGCCTCGTGGAAATTGTTGGATATTCTTCATGGAAGCAATTATATATGTTGTGGTCATTAAAGATTTGCCTAAATTAAGGTGTGGTAACATCACTCTCTGTTTATATCTGTAATACTATTTTCCATCCCGGGAATCACTGGGCGTTAACATTAATATTCACAGTCTAAATTATACCCAGAAGACAGGATCTACGATGATTGTGTGTATGGAGAAGCCTATTAACTTCTGTTAATTCTTTTAAGAACTATCAGGTAGAAGACTAAAAAAATTCATTTTATGTTGTTGTAGAGGGCAGAACTCATGCCAGTGGGGGACCATTACATGAAGACAGGTTTTAGTTCAACATTAAGACAGAACTTTCCAACAATTAGAGTGGCTGAGTAAGAGAATGAGTGTCCTCAGGAGATCATTAGAGGCCTGTCAATAGATGGCAGAAAAGCAGATGCCAGATTCCCATCTGCCAAAGATGCTGTTGGGAGGATGACTGCTCCATGTGGGAGGGTCATTCCACAAGTGTGTACAATCACCTGCTATTTATTAAGTACCTACCGTGCACTTGCTTTCATCGGGGATGGGGAATGTTGTAGGCACAGCTGCTGTCTGGATGTGATCATCTTCCAATCCTAAATTCTGTGAATCCCAGGGAGTTTTAGCCAGGGCCCTGATGAAATTTTCACAAATTCCACATTAGAGCGGTCTGAAGTAATGAGGTCTCACAATGTGGCTAGCCTAGTGGTAATGCTTAACCTTACTCCCAGCAGGAAGGATATGGCGCAGAACACCACTTCTTAGCTAAGATCTGCTTTTGTCCTTGGATCTCAGCTTTGGCTTGGCTTTTGTGATGTGAAAGATCTCAGTATATTAGTTTCTTTTCTCTGGTTCACTTCCTTCTGGTCTTGAAAATTAATATAACTTCTGAGCTCCAGATGATGTGTGTCAGCTTTATTTAGTCAAACTTGTCAAGATAAATATTTTTGCATTGGAATTGAATCTCTGTAACTTCCATTCATGACAAAAGCATGAATTACAAAGTGGAGACTTTATAGAATTATAACTAAATACACTTAATTCTTTAAAGTCAAGTCTGCCTCAATCACAAAGTGTTTGACTTGGAAACCTCCTTTAGTCCAGTAGAGAATATAAATAAATAAATAAACGTATGGAACAGTTTTGAGATTAGATCTGGATATTACATTATGAAGCTAACGTTTTGGTCTGAATTCTCTGGCCTATGCTGAAGACACGACCTTGGCTGCCTCATGGATATGGCCTCTCTGTCTTTCACACACTTTAGAAACAAGTGTGTTAGAGTCCCATTAATGCACATAATGGCTTCTGCAGCTCACTGATGCACATGCTATCACAGTGACCTGAAGAGTTAAAGTGCCCACTCCTTAGGCTACTTCACATTGAAGCCACTTTGACCCAGAGTAGACTAAGACCCCATATATTCAATATTTGCTTTCATTAATATATTCATAAATATACAAAATCCTTGAGTGGTCTTTTAAACTATTCCTTTGTTATATAGTCTGGGGCCCTAGCTATTTATTCTATTGGCTGAAGTTTCTTTGTGTGTGTCAGCTTTTCATTTATGGACTCTGAAATTAATTTAAAATTATGCTCTTCAAATGTAGTTCAGATAATTCTGTTTTGAGGAAGAAACGTAGTACAGAGGGAGTCTTTCATGAAAACAACTTTCCCAAGCCATTGCTCTGGAGTTGCTAAGGGTGATCAGCCAGCAAAGCCCAAAGTGTTCATTTAGTATGACATGCAAGTATTTTAAAAGGATCTTAGCTGGAAAAGCAATATAGTTAGCAAATTAAAAATATTAAAATGAAAGTTTGCACCTTCCGACTAGGGAGAAAACAGTACCCTTACATTGCTCCTTTTTTTTGTTGTGTTTTTTCTGCTCTGTGCACAGTAAAGATTTGTGGCACTGCTTCTTTTAAAAACATTTTATTTTACTTTTAAGTGCTGGGATACATGGGCAGAATGTGCAGGTTTCTTACATAGGGTATACATGTGCCATGGTGGTTTGCTGCACCCATCAACCCGTCATCTAGGTTTTAAGCCCTATATGCATTAGGTGTTTGTCCTAATGCTCTCCCTCCCTTTGTCCCCACCCTCCGACAGGCCCTGGTGTCTGATGTTCCCCTCCCTGTGCCCATGTGTTCTAATTGTTCAGCTCCCACTTATGAGTGAGAACATGTGGTGTTTGGTTTTCTGTTCCTGTGTTACTTTGCTGAGGATGATGGTTTCCAGCTTCATCCGTGTCCCTGCAAAGGACATGAACTCATTCTTTGTTATGGCTGCATAGTATTCCATGATGTGTATGTGCCACATTGTCTTTATCTAGTCTATCAGTGATGGGCATTTTGGTTGGTTCAAGGTCTTTGCTTTTGTAAATAGTGCTGCAATAAATGTACGTGTGCATGTGTCTTTATAGTAGAATCTCTTTATAGTAGAATGATTTATAATCCTTTGGGTATATACCCAGTAATGGGATCGCTGGGTCAAACGGTATTTCTGGTTCTAGATCCTTGAGAAATCACCACACTGTTTCCACAATGGTTGAACTAATTTACACTCCCACCAACAGTGTAAAAGCGTTCCTATTTCTCAACATCCTCTCCAGCATCTATTGTTTCCTGACTTTTTAACGATCGCCATTCTAACCAGCACGAGATGGTATCTCATTGTGGAGCACTGCTTCTTAATCTTGGCTGCACATTGTAATCACCCAGAAAGATTTAAATATACTGTCATTTGGGTTTCATCCCCCGCTGGACATGTAAATATCTTAATGTCTGGAGGGCTGCATGGGCATTGGGGATTTTACAAGTTCTACAGGAGATTCTAATATACAGATAATGCAAAGAATGATTGATTTGAGGGCTTTGATCTTCTAATATTAAAAATAAATCTAAAAATTTATCCGTTATTATTTGTGGAGTATCGTTTGCATGGAACCTAGACTGCCTGTGAATGTAAGAGTTGAAAAAGTCTCAGTTTTTGAGATACTTCACTTGGTATTCTCACTTATGTTGGGCCATTGTGAGATGGTAGATAATTTTTCTGAAAAAGACTTCAGGAAGAGTATTTTACAGATGCATTGTTTTCAGAGCATTTCCGAACTGCATTGTTTGAGAATGTAATTCTGCTGCCTTTGCACATAAATAGCAATTTATATGTGTCTGAAATTCTTTTTATTCTTCACCTCCTCCTCTTCTTTCTCCTCCTCACAGGAGGTCACAAAGATTTAAAAACAAGAGAAAAAATAAAAGACATGAGGAACAGATTCAGAAAATCCAAACTCTATGTAAAAATATACTTCTCTTCTTCCTCCTTCTTTTGTTTCCTTCTAATTAAAGTTTTGCTCCATTTTCTTCTGAACATTATTGTTGTGGAAGAGAAGTCTGTGGATAGACTGATTTTTATTTCTTTGTAAGTGATTAAGTGTCTTCATGAATGCTTATAAGAATATTTATCCTTGAAATACATACAGATGATCTCTGTCTTTTCATTTACATAATCCATCAGTAAGCCATTTGCAACAATAGTTTCAGGTTTTTTGTAAGCTCAGGAAAAAATTATGCCATCATGTGTATAATAATTAGGTCAGCCTCATCTGTACCATGATCTACAACTGAGAACTAATTTTTACGTATAGATTATTGGATTTTTCTTATCTAGTCTCCATGTCTATTTTTTCTCTTATATTTGAATCTTTTTACTTTTCTCTGAGATTTGGACAGATTTCCAACCCTGTCTTCCACTTTACTGATTTGATTTTCAGCTATGGCCAATTTTCTGATCTCTACCACCACCACAGTGATTATTTTTTAATCCAGCAACTTATTTTCTCCATGTGTTCTTTCCTGATCTTATGACTGTTTACTCTAGTTTCATAAATACAATAAGAGTTCACATACTGTTGAGATAAAAAGGCAAAATTTTTCTAAACATGTATACTTTTCTAGCAGTAAATCCCTTTCAGAGTTGATATGGTTTGGCTGTGACCCCACCCAAATTTCATCTTGAACTGTGATTCCCAGAATTCCCACATGTCATGGGGAGGTGACTGAATTATGAGGGTGAGTCTTTCCTGCGATGTTCTCATGATAGTGAATAAGTCTCATGAGATCTGATGGTTTTGAAAATGGGAGTTTCCCTGAACAAGTTCTCTTCTCTTGTCTGCCGCCATGTGAGACATGCCTTTCACCTTCTGCCATGATTTTGAGGCCTCCCCAGCCACATGGAACTGTGAGTCCAATAAACCTCTTTCTTTTGTAAATTTCCCAGTAATGGTTTTGTCTTTATCAGTAGTGTGAAAATGAATTAATACAAGAGTCAATTATTTTCTGTAAGTTTTTGGAGTAGTTTTTTTTCTTATGAGGGGCAGTAGCTTTTCAAGGGTCTAATTGTTTTTCTCTTCATTTGGGAGGGATCCAGGCTGTGATTTTCCTGCTGATGATGTCTACCTTTCACATGAGTTTTCTCTACTTCCTGTCCACGCTGATCTGTCCTCCATTCTTCCTTCACCCTGGTGCCATCTACCCTCTCTCAAACAGAACAAACGAGAAAGTACATTTTTCGGCAAACGGAACACATCTTTTATGGTTTACAGAGGTATTACAGGTTTTACTTACTATATATTTTGAAATATTCCACAAGAATATGGAAATTGGGAAAATTAGCTACTTGTGCTCACACTAACAGATTATCTAACATCATGATAAATCTTTGGAGAGTAATTTTTCCACCCAGCTTACATTTACATCCTCAGGATATAGTTCTATATGGAAAATTACTAAGTCAAAAAATATGACCTTTTATTTTTTATATTTTATTTTTATTTTTTAATTTTAAAAAATTTCCAATAGCTTTTGGGGTACAGGTGGTTTTTGGTTACATGGATGGGTTATATACTGGTGAAGTCTGAGATTTTAGTGCACCCATCGCCCGAGTAGTGTACATTGTACCTAATGTGTAGTTTTTTTATTTCTAGCCTCCCTCCCTCTGTCTCCCTTCTGAGTCTCTAATGTCCATTATATCCCTCTGTATGCCTGTGCATAATCATAGCTTAGCTCCCACTTATAAGTGAGAACATATGGTATTTAATTTTCCATTCCTGAGTTACTTTACTTAGAATAATGACTTACACCTCCATCGACGTTGCTACAAAATACATTATTTCATCATTTTTACTGCTGAGTAGTATGCCATGGTGTATATATGCCACATTTAATTTATCCACTTATTGGTTGATGGGCACTTAACGTTGGTTCCATATCTTTTCAATTTGTGAATTGTGCTGCAATAAGTATATGTATGCATGTGTCTTTTTCATATAAAGACTTCTTTTCCTTTGGGTTGATACCCAGTAGTAGAATTGCTGAATCAAATGGTAGATCTATTTTTAGTTCTTTAAGGGATCTCCATACTGTTTTTTACAGGGGTTATACTAATTTACATTCCCACCAGTGGTATACAGGCATTCCCTTTCACCACATCCACACCAGCATCTATTGTTTTTTGACTTTTTAATAATGACCATTCTTGCAGGAGTAAGGTGGTGTCCCATAGAGGTTTTAATTTGCATTGCCCTGATGATTAGTGATGTTGAGCAATTTCTCAGTCAACAAGTTTGTTGACTATTTGTGTATTTTCTTTTGAGAAATCTCTGTTCATCTAATTTGTCCATTTTTTGATGGGATTATTTGTTTCTTGCTGATTTGTTTGAGTTCCTTGTAGATTTTAGATACTAGTCCTTTGTCAGATGCATGGTTTACAAATATTTGGTGCCATTCTGTGGATTGACTGTTTCAAAGTGTATGCACTTTTAAAAGCACTTAGATATATATTATCAAGTTGATTTCTAGAAAATTTTCTCTTAACACTTGTTAGGATATTCATTTTGCCACATTGTGTTAGTCTGTTCTCACACTGCTGTTTTTTTTTTTTTTTTCTGAGACGGAGTCTTGCTCTGTCGCCCAGGCTGGAGTGCAGTGGCGCAATCTTGGCTCACTGCAAGCTCTGCCTCCCGGGTTCACGCCATTCTCCTGCCTCAGCCTCTCCGAGTAGCTGGGACTACAGGTGCCCGCCACCACGCCCGGCTAACTTTTTGTATTTTTTTTAGTAGAGACGGGGTTTCACTGTGGTCTTGATCTCCTGACCTCGTGATCCGCCCGCCTCGGCCTCCCAAAGTGCTGGGATTACAAGTGTGAGCCACCACGCCCGGCCACACTGCTGTTAAAGACATATCCAAGTCTGCATAATTTATAAAGAAAATATGTTTAATTGACTCACAGTTTCACATGGCTGCGGAGGCCTCACAATCATGGTAGAAGGTGAATGAAGAGCCAAAGTACATCTTAGTCTTACATGGTGGTAGGCAAAGGGAGCATATGTAGGTGAACTCCCCTTTATAAAACCATCAGATCTCATGAGACTTATTCACTATCATGAGAACAGCACGGGAAAGACCTACCCCCATGATTCAATTACCTCCCATCAGGTCCCTCCCATGACACGTGGGAATTAAAGAAGCTACAATTCAAGATGAGATTTGGGTGGGGACACAGCTAAACCATATCACATATTATCACCAATACCGAATGTTCTTTTTAAAACACACATGCACACAACACACACTTTGCTAATTTGACATGATACATACATTAAAAGTATATTTTTATTTTCATTTACATTAAATTACAGAGAAGGCAAAATATTTTATTTATTAGTTTATTGGAATTTCTTCTGTCGGGTTTCTGTCCATGTTATTTGACCATTCTATCCTGGTTTTTGTGTTTAGTGTGTAGTTTTTAAAAAACAATAGCCATTATAATAAATGAATGCCATTTCACCCAGCAATCCCCAGGAAGTTATTTAGAGACAATGATGATTCCAATATATGAAACAAAGTCTTCAATTTTTAAATATTTTAAAATATTGAATCCATTCACTATAATCTTGGCTGCAGTTTTACATACTTTTTTAAAGCTTAAAATAATATTTTAAGATGCCATTGGTGGTCCGGAGTCTGGAAGGCCCTGGAGCGGCACCAGTCGACCGGCCTCGCCACAACTTGCCCAGACCAGACACGTTTCATCCTGCACCCTGAAAGAAGGAGCCAGCCTGCCTCTCTGCGCTTTGCTGCTCCTCGGCCTCCGCGGGCCCGGCCCGCGTCAGCAGCGATCCTGGGGTCTGGGTCCCCTGTGTCGCCCCCGCCCGCCTGCAGCGCCCGGCACCCGCCCAGGAGCGCGCAGCTGGAGTGCTAGGGATATATACTTGAGCAGGAGAGACCACAGCTCTTGTTCCTGCTGATCCTGCAGCCCAGTGGATGGAGTCCAGAGTCTACAGATCTGCCAGGAAAGAAAAAAAATTCCTGATGTCTGGTCCAAGCAGGAATTCCCCAGTGGATTGGGGAATGACTGGCTTTTCCTCAGCTTATTGATCTCTGTGGTAACCACTGGAGGCCCCCAGAAGACCCATAGAAATGAGAGGCCTGAAGTCTACAAGTTGCTGCTAGAAATATTTTAGCCTCTCCAAAACCCAGAATGCAGCCCCGACCCAAGTTTGTAAGGGTTCTTGGTGCACGCTGACCGCGCGCGGACGGACGCGCAGTTTGCTCCAGGTCCGGATCTGGCGCTGCCGTAGCAACGTCCTGGACGCCCAGACGTTAGGCCGCCGCCGCCGCCGCGGAAGCAAGGAACCCGGCCTTCTCCCGCTCCTGAGGGCTGTGGCGGCGGCGGCCCGGGAGGCGTCCCAGGCTGGGTAGAGACCGCCCGGCTCCTCCTATGCAAGCTGAGGCAGCGGATTGGCTTTCAAGCATGCCCTTCCAGAAGCATGTCTACTACCCGCTCGCCAGCGGCCCAGAAGGGCCCGACGTCGCTGTGGCCGCCGCCGCCGCCGCCTCCATGGCCTGTGCGCCCCACAGCGCGGCTTCGGGGCCCCTACCCTTCTTCCAGTTCAGACCGCGGCTGGAGAGTGTGGACTGGCGGCGGCTGAGCGCCATCGACGTGGACAAGGTGGCGGGGGCCGTGGACGTGCTGACGCTGCAGGAGAACATCATGAACATCACCTTCTGCAAGCTGGGAGACGAGAAGTGCCCACACTGCCAGTCGGGGGTGGACCCGGTGCTGCTGAAGCTCATCCGTCTGGCGCAGTTCACCATCGAGTACTTGCTGCACTCACAAGAGTTCCTCACCTCGCAGCTGCACACCCTGGAGGAGCGGCTGCGCCTGAGCCACTGCGACGGCGAGCAGAGCAAGAAGCTGCTCACCAAGCAGGCGGGGGAGATCAAGACCCTCAAGGAAGAGTGCAAACGCAGGAAGAAGATGATCTCCACCCAGCAGCTGATGATTGAGGCCAAAGCCAACCAGTGCCATTTTTGTGACAAGGCCTTTATGAACCAAGCTTTTCTACAAAGTCACATTCAACGCCGCCACGCTGAAGAAAATTCTCGTTTTGAGTATCAGAAAAATGCACAGATTGAGAAGCTCCGGAGTGAGATCGTCGTATTGAAGGAAGAGCTGCAGCTCACCAGGTCTGAGCTAGAGGCTGCACACCATGCCAGTGCGGTCAGATTCTCCAAGGAATATGAAATGCAGAAAGCAAAAGAGGAAGACTTTTTGAAGTTATTTGGTAGGTGGAAAGAAGAAGAAAAGGAGAAACTAGTTGATGAAATGGAAAAAGTCAAGGAGATGTTTATGAAGGAATTTAAAGAATTAACTTCGAAGAATTCAGCATTAGAATATCAACTGTCAGAAATCCAGAAGTCCAATATGCAGATCAAGTCCAACATAGGCACATTAAAAGATGCCCACGAGTTTAAAAAAGACCGTTCTCCATATCCCCAGGATTTCCATAATGTCATGCAACTTCTTGATAGTCAGGAAAGCAAATGGACAGCTCGAGTTCAAGCTATTCATCAAGAACACAAGAAAGAGAAGGATCGGCTCCTGTCACATACAGAGAAACTTCCAACCTCAATGATAGATGAACTAAATGCAAGCAATGTTTTCTACAAGAAAAGGATAGAAGAGCTAGGGCAGAGACTCCAGGAGCAGAACGAGCTGATTATAACTCAGAGACAGCAGATTAAAGACTTTACCTGTAATCTATTAAACAGTGTCAGTGAACCCAAAGGAAATCCTTTAGCCTGGCAGGCTTTTGAATCTCAGCCAGCTGCTCCAGCTGTGCCTATGAATGCCCCAGCCATGCACACTTTGAAAACTAAATCAAGTCTGCCAATGGCGCACGAACAGGCATTCTCGTCGCACATACTGGAACCAATAGAAGAACTTTCAGAAGAAGAAAAAGGAAGGGAAAATGAACAGAAATTAAATAACAAAATGCATTTAAGGAAAGCTTTGAAGAGTAACTCCTCCCTCACTAAGGGACTAAGAACAATGGTGGAGCAGAACTTGATGGAGAAACTGGAAACCTTGGGGATTAATGCAGATATACATGGCATTTCAAGTGATCAATTGCATAGAGTACTAAAAAGTGTGGAATCAGAAAGACATAAGCAAGAAAGAGAAATACCTAACTTTCATCAAATTCGAGAATTCCTTGAACATCAAGTCAGCTGTAAAATTGAGGAGAAAGCACTACTCTGTTCAGATAAGTGCAGTGTTTCTCAAATGGATACCCTTTCAACTGGAGAAGTACCCAAAATGATACAACTTCCTTCCAAAAACAGACAATTGATTAGACAAAAAGCTGTTTCTACTGATAGGACATCTGTTCCAAAAATTAAGAAAAATATCATGGAAGATCCTTTTCCCAGAAAGTCTTCAACTATTACGACCCCTCCTTTTAGTTCAGAGGAGGAGCAGGAGGACGACGACCTCATCCGGGCATACGCATCCCCAGGCCCACTTCCTGTGCTGCCATCGCAAAGCAAGGGCAGCTTCGGGAAGAACACAGTGAAAAGTGACGCGGACGAGACCGAGGGAAGCGAAATCGAGGACACTGATGATGCTCCCAAGCCCGCAGGAGCCGCCATTAAAACACCTACTGAAAAAGTTGAAAAGATGTTTCCACATCGCAAAAATGTGAATAAACCAGTCGGTGGAACTAATGTTCCTGAGATGTTTATCAAAAAAGAAGAATTACAAGAACTAAAGTGTGCGGATGTGGAGGATGAAGACTGGGACATACCATCCCTAGAGGAAGAGATATCTTTGGGAAAAAGATCTGGGAAAGAACAGAAGGAACCTCCACCTGTGAAAAATGAACCGCATTTTGCTCATGTGCTAAATGCCTGGGGCGCATTTAATCCTAAGGGGCCAAAGGGAGAAGGACTTCAAGAAAATGAATCAAGCACATTAAAAAGCAGCTTAGTAACTGTGACTGATTGGAGCGACACTTCAGATGTCTAATTCCACATGTCAGGAGATTCTTCCAGAAGCCAGCAGTATTTCAGTATCACAGTGTTTCAGTAACTTGGCTCCATGATTCCAGTGCTTCTGCCTTACCGTACTTCCCACAGCAACACAGAGACTGATTCAAAGAACAATGGTCTCTTTAATGGCACCTAATACAGTATTGAAAGTCAGATCATCAACAGTATTTCGAAGCATATAAAGGTGTTTAAGACCTCTGCTGCTGCTTAAAAATAACATGTCATTGAAGTCATAAAAAGTTTTTTCTTCAGAACGGTACTCTAGTGTTAAGTGTATGTTTTTCAACTAATTTTTAAGTGAATTTTTTTTTAACTTACAGCATGTTTTGGTTTGAATTATTAAAACTTTAAAAAATATTTTTCTTATGTATGCTGTCATATCGTAGGTGTTTATATTATAAAATTCTGTTAGTAGTCTTAAAATTGAATTGGTGGAACCACTAATCCCTAAAAGTTAGTCTGGTTATTTTTCATATAGAAGTAAGTTTAATCCGAGTGTGGTGGTGTTCACCTTTAATCCCAGCTACTTGGGAGGCTGAGGTGGGAGGATTGCTTGAGCACAGGAGTTCAAGACCAGCGTGGGCAATATAGCAAGACTCCACCCCTCCACACCCCAAAAAAGTAAGTTTAGAATTAGAATATAGCTAGGTCCAATGTTAAATACATTTTCCTGAAGTACATTTGTCACATTCAGCTTTGAGCCACTGTAAGCATGTTACTATTAAATGGTCGGTTATTTTATATAGCGTATTCTTTATCTTGGATATTTTATGAATAAAGTATAGTTATTTTAAGTGCCAATTAATTTATCAGACTAAATAGAAAATATTTGAGTCATTACTGAATTCACGTATTTTTTGTTTTACTATTTAAAATACCCAACATGTATTATGAAATACCTCAAAAGTAATTTAGTTACATTCTTAAACAATGACATTGTTGAAAGAAAGTTCATACAAGCTGTTTTTTGCATTTTTATAACTTGGTGGTACTATATTCTGTTTCCAAGTAGCCTTTTAACTAAAAGATTTGTTGAGTTTTAGATCTCTTTTCATTTGTCAACCTTTTCAGTAAAGCCCTCCGTTACAAAAAAAAAAAAAAAAAAAAAAAGATGCCATTTATGAGTGACACCATATGAAGACAGCTAAATGAGAATGAAGTGAAGGAGAGGGGCTCGGAGTTCTGCCTTCTCAACTATAATACTCTTATAGTTTCATGAGACAGAATTCAGTTTCAAAGCCAGAGTTTAGAGCTTTCTTTTCTGTTCATGCTAATCAAACACTTTGGTATTATTTTCCTGTAACTTTATTTATCTTCAGCTTCAGCAAATCAAATGGAATATCCCCATAGCTGCTTACTGCCTACATACATACTTACATGGAGATATATATATATATATATATATAAAATATTCTGGATATGCGTTATGAATTTAGCAATGATAATGAAAAGAAACAGGCTGCTTGTTGAATCCTAATTAAAACCAAAGTTGTTTTTTATGATTCCTTAAATCTAGGCCACACTTTAATTTCACAAATATATCCCAAAGTGAAGGCAAACGTAAATACATTGTATGATTTTTTCCTAGAGGTGCATGATTTATGTTCTCTCTGCATACAAATATGTTCATGTGCTATTGCAATGGTGACAAATTGAAGGTGTGATATTATACATTGGAATCTGGAGTAAAACAGACTGAAAATTAAAGTTTCTGTTAATGGAAAAGATATGTTTTCAGATGTCGCTGAACTTTGTAGTCAGCACTCAATATATCTCAGTATAAAAGATAGATATAAAAATTCTTCATTTCTCGGGAAAATGACTTTTTGAGCCTCATTTTAATTTTTCTTGCTGATTTTGTGATGGCGCCTTCCTTTCTTTGATATGACCTTTCCTCTTCCTCATTGACCCTTCTTTGTTCACTATTATTCTTTTATCTGTAATGCACCATTCAGCCTGACTTGGAATAGTTTTGTATAAATAAGAGAATTGTGTTATATGCTATTCAATCTTAAGGGATAAAAATGATTTTTACTTTAGTGAAAAGAAGCAGCACCATGTTTTAAAATTAATAGGCTTTTATAGCTGGAAGGAGCCATGGAAATCATAGAGTCCATCCTTCTTGTTTTGTGGATTAAAAGTGAGCGTGCAATCATTCTGTCATAGGTAAAGGCTGCTCCGTGTACTCTGGGGCTTGCTTCATATATCCTGCCTGCCTTATTTCCTCAGAATAAGTTTAGCCAGAGTTAGACTAAAGTATAATAGTTAAGAGTACAAGTTTTAGGTTAAACAGGTGTGGATGCAGACTGGTCCTCTTTCAGCTCTTAGAGCTTGAATAAGCCACTTCGCTCTGCCAAGCTTCAGTTTCTTATCTGTAAAACAGGGCTAAGTATATCTACCAAATTAAGTCTTTATGAGAATTGAATTATGTTATGTTTGCAAAATATTTAGTTCAGTGCTTGATACTAAATAAGTGTTACCAAATAAGTGTCCAAGAAATGGCAATTTCTTTTACTGAGATTCTTTGTTGTTGTTTTTGTTGTTGTTGTTTTGAGACAGAATCTCACTCTGTTGCCAGGTTGGAGGATAGTGACACGATCTCGGCTCACTGCAACCTCTGCTTCTTGGGTTCAAGTGATTCTCCTGCCTCAGCCTCCCGAGTAGCTAGGGCTACAGGCATGTGCCACCACGCCCAGCTAATTTTTTAAAAATATTTTTAGTAGAGAGAGGGTTTCACCATGTTGGCCAGGATGGTCTCAATCTCTTGACCTCATGATCTGCCCGACTTGGCCTCACAAAGTGCTGGGATTACAGGCATGAGCCGCCTCACCTGGCCTACTTAGATTCTTTTACTTGTCCACCTCTCTTCCTAGACTGAGATTTCTCAGAGCCACCAAGTCTTGGCAATCTCTGTATGGCCCATTGCCTTCACATGGCATCTCATTCAATGACAGCTCCAAGCTTCCAGTTACTTGAGTCCAAAATTTCGGAGTCATTTTTCTCTCTCTTTTTCTTTTTGTATACTCTCAGAAAATTAATCTGCAAACTCCTAGGTTCAAGCCACCATTGTCTTTTTCTGGATTCATGGAATTTGCTCTTAATTGGTCTCCCATTTATCCATTTTGCAGCAGCCAGAGTTATCCTCTTAAAGCATAAGTCATATCTTATAAATGTTTTGCTTAGACCTCTTCAAAGGCTATCCATCTCACGTACAGTAATAGCAAACCCTTAACTGAACAGTCCAGCACCGTCCCCTTCGTGTTAAATCTCTTTGACCTCATCCTCAGTTGCTCTCTCTCACACTCCACACCAGTCATACTTGCCTTTCTGCTGTTCTTCCTGCAGTTCTTTCTCAACACTCCACCCATACAACTGCCCTGAGTGAAGAGTAGAGTCAGATTTTTAAAGAAAGATAGTTTGTGGCAGGAACAGAAAAAAAAATACTGCATGTGCTCAATTATAAGTGGGAGCTAAACACTGAGCACACATGGACACAAACATGTTATATTAGGGTTTTCTAGAGGGACAGAACTAATGGAATGTATGTGTATGTGTGTGTATACATACACACACACATATATATATGGGTGTGTGTATATATATGAGTTTATTAAGTATTAGCTCGCACAATCACAAGGTCCCACAATAGGCCCTCTGCAGGCTGAGAAGCAAGGAGAGCCAGTCTGAGGTCCAAAACTAAAGAACTTGGAGTCCGACATTCGAGAGCAGGAAGCATTCAGCATGGGACAAAGATGTAGGTAGGCTGGGAGTCTAGGCCCGTCTCTCTTTTCCAGTTTTCTGCCTGTTTATATTCCAGCCACGCTGGTCGCTAATTATATGGTGCCCACTCAGATTGAGGGTGGGTCTGCCTCTCCCTAGTCCACTGACTCAAATGTTAATCTCCTTTAGCAACACCCTCACAGCCACACCCAAGAACAATACTTTGTATCCTTTGATCCAATCAAGTTGACAGTATTAACCATCATACATGGGAACAATAGACACTGCAGACTATGAGAAGGGTGGGTGGATGGGTTGAAAAATACCTATCTGGTAGTATGCTCACGACTTGGGTGATGGGATCTGTACCCCAAACCTCAGCATCATGCACTATATCCATGTAACAAACCTGCACATATATACCCTCTATCTAAAATAAAGGTTGAAATTTTAAAAAAGAAAGGTGGGACAGGTGCCGTGGTTCATGCCTGTAATCCCAGCACTTACGGAGGCTGAAGTGGATGGATCATGTGAGGTCAAGAGTTCAAGACCAGCCTGGTCAACATGGCAAAACCCCTGTCTCTACTAAAAATACAAAAATTAGCAGAGAATTATGGCACACGCCTGAAATCCCAGCTACTCGGGAGGTTGAGGCAGGAGAATCGCTTGAACTTGGGAGGTGGAGGTTGCAGTAAGCTGAGATCACACCACTACACTCCAGCCTGGTGACAGAGCAAGACTCCATCTCAAAAAAAAAAAAAAAAAAAAAAATGGTTTATGCACTACAAGTACACCACAAGCTAGCTCCTGCAATTTAAATGGGTGTTTTGTAGTCTGTCTACTTGCTTTCATATGGGAGTAGAGAACACTTAAAACTAACGTGAAATTCAACAGATTAGAAACAAAAGTGCAAAACTAAAGGAAGGTGATTCTTTAGTAATTGAAGGTGGTCTAGGACATCCTACCATGCAAGGTAGTGTATCAGAAATTGGTGGGTTCTTGGTCTTTTAGAATGAAGCCACGGACCCTCGTGGTGAGCATTACAGTTCTTAAAGATGGTGTGTCCAGAGTTTGTTCCTTCTGATGTTTGGACGTGTTTGGAGTTTCTTCCTACTGGTGGGTTCATGGTCTCACTGGCTTCAGGAGTGAAGCTGCAGACCTTCACAGTGAGTACTACGGCTCTTAAGACAGCGCATCTGGAGTTGTTCATTCCTCCCAGCAGGTTCATGGTCTCTTTGGCCTCAGGAGTGAAGCTGCAGACCTTTGCGGTGTTACAGCTCATAAATGCAGTGCAGACCAAAAGAGTGAACAGCAGCAAGATTTATTGCAAAAAGTGAAAGAACAAAGCTCCCACACCGTGGAAGGGTACCCGGTTGCTGCTGCTGGCTGGAGCAGCCTGCTTTTATTTCCTTATCTGGCCCCACCCACATCCTGCTGATTGGTCCATTTTACAGAGAGCTGATTGGCCCATTTTACAGAGAGCTGATTGGTCTGTTTTGACAAGGTGCTGATTGGTACGTTTACAATCCCTGAGCTAGACACAGAGTGCTGATTGGTGCATTTACAATCCTTTAGCTAGACACAAAAGTTCTCCAAGTCCCCACCAGAATTGCTAGATACAAAGTGCTGATTGGTGCATCGACAAACCTGGAGCTAGACACAGAATGCTGATTGGTGCATATACAATCCTCCAGCTAGACATAAAAGTTCTCCAAGTCCCCACTTAACTCAGGAACCCAGCTGGCTTCCCCTTGTGGATCCTGTGCAGGGGCCGTGGGCGGAGCTGCCTGCCAATCTTGCGCCTTGTGCCTGCACTCCTGAGCTCTTGGGCGGTCTGATGAGACTGGGCGCCGCGGAGCAGGGGGCGGTGCCGGTTAGGGAAGCTCAGGCCCGGCGAGAGTCCACAGTGGGGGCGGGGCTTTGGCATGTCAGGCTGCAGGTCCCGAGTCCTGCCAGGCGGGAGGCGGCTGAGGCCTGGCGAGGATTCCAGCGCGGTGGGGCTGGACCGGCAGTGCTGGGGCACCCGGCGCACCCTCCACAGCTGCTGGCCTGGGTGCTAAGCCCCTCACTGCCCAGGGCTGGCCGCACCGGCCGGCTGTTCCGAGTGTGGGGCCGGCCGAGCCCACGCCCACCCGGAACTCACACTGGCCCGCAAGTGCCTTGCGCCCGTGCGTCTCCCTCCACACCTCCCCGCAAGCAGAGGGAGCCGGCTCCAGCCTCAGCCAGTCCAGAGAAGGGCTCACACAGTGCAGGGGCGGGCTGAAGGGCTCCTCAAGTGCGGCCAGAGTGGACGCGGAGGCTGAGGAGGCACCAAGAGCTAGCCAGGGCTGCTAGCACGTTGTCACCTCTCAGTAGGAACTGGGCTTCTAGTTCCATTACCCAAATAGTGAACATTATACCTGATCGGTAAGTTGTCCACCCTCTCTTCCCCTCCCCACTTTTGGAGTGCCATGTGTCTATTATTTCTATGATTATGTACATGTGTGCCCATTGTTTAGCTCCCACTTCTAAGTGAGAACAAGGGTATATTTATCTTTGAAAATGCACTAAAATTTTTACACTATTTGATGGAGGGAGGATATAGACTGAGATGGACTGTTTTGAAATTTAATTCACTTAAGAATAACTGTGTGTGCAAAAACTGTTAGAAACATGACTTTTTGTGGAGTGGTGATGATTTTTATGGTCTTAGGGTACCACTGTGATGCAATGAAAAGAAACTTAGATTTAACCCAAGAATCCAAGACCAAAAAGATGTGACCATAAACAAATCGTTTGCGACCATTTTGTCATGATTCGTAAAATAGGGGCTCATTACAGTTCTTAAATTCTATACAGTGTTTTGACTTTTGGCTACTTTGAATGAAGAAATCACAGTATTTCAACCTACAAAGGATTCTTCTATGCTTCTGGTTATAGTGGAAGTTGATCCTTTGCAATGAAATTAACCTGATGACCTGCATGGCTCTGGTAGTTTGAAGGATATGAGCAAAAGGGATGATACCTAGAGGGTCCACCCAGACAGTTGGACAATGTCCTTTGGAGGACATTATTGTGACTGGCCACAGCCATGATCCTCAGCTTTGTTTGCTCAGAAACTAAAGTTTTGTCAACATTCTTAGAGAATATCCGTTTCTCCTGAAATAGACTCATATCTAGCAACTCTCAAGACAATGATATAGAAACCAAAATGTCAATTTATAAATTTATGATTTAAAATACAACTGTCAAGGACATAGGACATTTATGTCAATTAGGCATATCTTTCTGGAAGACATCTATACGTGAGCAGAAGTCAAACTTAAAAGGTGGCCAGGTGATCACAGCAGGACAAAGACTAAGAGCATTGTAATCTTGTAGTCAGATGCACCCATCTCTGTTTTGTGGTTATTTCTACTTGGGGCACAGAATATTGCACTAGTTGCCCAGGGCATCCAGTCCTTTGATGTGCTGGATACATATTGACAAATCTCCCAATTTCCTCTTTGGGTGGCAGAACATTTCCTTTCTCTTGCTACCTCCTGCCTTTAGGTGTAGTCGTACCTTCGTTTTGGCTCTGGTCACCTCTGTCCTGTACTAGAAAAAAGTGCTGTTTGAGAGGATTTCTGCAGTTGTCTGCTCTCACTCATTTTTATACGGGTGATGCTTTTCTAATTCACTGGGTTCTGAGCATGCCTTTTGTTCCCCTTGCCTATGTTCCATCCACATCGTACTGCATGATTCTCTCTACTGTATGTATGTATATTTTGGCAATAACAAAAGGAATTCTCTTCAGGATCTGCATTCCCAAAGCATGAGTTATCTCCCAGTCTAAATGCTGAGGGAGGGGATGGGAAATTAGATGAAAGGGGATGAAGGGAAGTCTGAGGGGAGTGGCTACTCCCAAAGACAGATAATTTGTCTTTGCTTTGTCCTTGCTGGGCTCAAACCTTGAAGGATGGATGTTTGGTATTTGTTAACACTTGCAGTAGTCTTGGTCTCTCTTTATGCAGACCTTGAATTTTTACCCCCTCAGGGAAAACTTGATTCTCAAGAGTAAAATGAGTTATCTATTTAGCTAATTAGCTAGAACATAGCAAAATTCTCAGGAGGATCATCCCATCTGAGGATTGCTATAATGTATGCTTGTTTTTGCAGAGTCTCTCTCTTTTCATTTTCCAGCCTGCCCATCCTATCGCTCATGCTTCACAGAGAAGGGAAAATTGTCCAGTAAGCAAAACCTCTTTTTCTTTCCTGCACTTTTCTGCCTTGCTTCTCTTGCTGTGCCTCATAACTTCTGATGCTCATGGGTGACCTAAGGCACTTGATCTTTGCATTTTCCTGCTCTACAGATTACGCACTTCAGGAGGTGCAATATGCTTACCCCACAACACTCGCCAAGACTAACATTCTCTGTACACTCTTCTTCTCAGATGCCACAATCTGCAATCAGTGAACATACCAATATCTTGAAGAGTAGAAGAGTAGCTACCAGGGGCAAGGAGATGGAGTGGAGGTTGGAGATGTTGGTGAAAGGATACAAAATTAATTGGGAGAAATAAGTTAAATCTATTGTATAACAAGATGACTTAGTTAATAAATTGTGTTCTTGGAAATTGCTGAGAGTAGATTTTAAGTGTTCTCATCATGAAAAATGAAAAGTGTGATGGAATGCGTATGTTAATCAGCTTGATTTAGCCATTCCACAATGTATACATATATCAAAATGTGTTGTATACCATAAGTAGATACAGTTTTTATTCATCACTTTAAAAAAAGATAAATAGTTTACAAAACTACACTGCATGGGTTCTGCCTGATGCATTGTTTACTCAGAAAGTGGCATTCCCTTCTCTCCCCGAAAACAGCCAGAGACATAGCCTAGTGGAGTAGTTAAGAACATGAACTTAGAGTAAGACTGCCTGGGTTCAACTCCTGGTCTCCCCACTTTGGGGCTAGTAAGCAAGAGCAAGGTAATTATTAATAATACTTCTGTCCCTCAGTTTCTTCATCTGTAAAATAGAGGCAATAATAGCATTTACTCCGGGGATTAATGAGGAAGAGCAAGGACAAGAGGCAAGAGATGCTAAGAGTAGAGAGTGGAGGATTGGAGGCGAGGGGCTGGTTATACACCTCTCACCTAGTAGGGGCCTTTTGAAGATAGACTTCAAGAAGCTGAGGGTACAGACATCTGAGGAAAAGCTTCCAGAAAGAGGGAAGCACCAGAAGAAAGTCTCTGAGTTGGGATCTGGCTTGACATGGCCTAGGGACAGCAAGGGAGCCCCTGTGGCTTGAGTGGCGTGGGTAAGGGGGAAGGGTATGAGTGAGCGGTGAGACGTCACCAGTGGGAGAGAGGGAACCTGGATGATGAGATTCCAGAGGACCAGGTAGACCTTTAACAACAATGGCCTCTACTTTGAAACAGGAGCTTTTGGAGGGTTTTGTGCAGAGGAGGGACAGAATCTGATGTGCGTTCTAAGTGGATCTCTGGCTGCTCCCCTGGGAAGAGATTTGGGGAGTGTGTTAGTTTGCTAGGGCTGCCATTACAAAGTACGAAAGACTGGGTGGCTTAAACCACAGAAATTAATTTTTTCACAGTGCTGGAGGTTGGAAGTTCAAGATCAAGGTGCTGGCAGGATTGGTGTCTGGTGAAGGCTCTCTCCTTGGCTTGCACAGGAAAGGCTGTATGTGGCTGCCTTCTCGCTGTGTCTTCCCGTGGCATTTCCGCTGTTCATGTGCATCCTGGTATCCCTTCTTCTTTTTGTAAGGACAGCAGATTTATTAGGTTAGAGCCTCACTCCTTTTTTTTTTCTTTTTTTTTAAGACGGAGTCTCGCTCTGTCGCCCAGGCTGGAGTGCGGTGGCATGATCTCGGCTCACTGCAAGCCCCGCCTCCCAGGTTCACGCCATTCTCCTGCCTCAGCCTCTCAAGTAGCTGAACTACAGGTGCCTGCCACCACGCCTGGCTAATTTTTTGTATTTGTAGTAGAGACAGCGTTTCACTGTGTTAGCCAGGGTGGTCTTGATCTCCTGACCTCATGATCCGCCTGCCTCAGCCTCCCAAAGTGCTGGGATTACAGGCGCGAGCCACAGCGCCTGGCCCAGAACCTCACTCTTATGACCTTATTTCACCTTAATTAACTCTTTAAAGGGCCTATTTCCCAATATAATTACATTGGGGGTTAAGGTTTCAACCATATACATTTCTAGGAGATCTAGTTTAATCTACAACAGGTAGTATGATGGTTAATTTTATGTGTCAGCTTGGCTTGGCTATGGCGCCCAGATGTCTGGTCAAATACTAGTGCAGATGTTGCTGTAAAGGTGTACTTTAGATGTGACTAACATTTAAATCAGTAGACTTTGAGAAAAGTAGGTGACCCTCCATAATGCAGCTGGGAATTGCCCAGTCAGTTGAAGGCCTTAAGAGAAAAAGACTAAGGTCTCTGAAGGCATTCTGCCTCCAGGCTGGCTTTGGATTTGGGCTGCAACATCAACATTTCCCTGCAAATTTTGAACACAATCATGTGAACTGATTTCTTAAAATAAATCTCTAATATTATATCTAGATTTTTATTAAATGACCATAACATGTAATTCCATATTAATTATAATATCACAGTGTGCATATTATATTATAGATTGGGTTATTTACATCTGTCATAGAAGGCATTTTATATTCTACAAAAGGACTGGAATCCCACATGAGAGAAACAAAATGGGCAGTTTTTATAAGCATGGCATGTATAGGCTTATGTTTTGTTGTGAACTTGGTCCCTTCTGCAAGGTTTTAAAGGCACATAATATTCAGCGGACTGTGATTACAGCTGACCGAGAACCATACACTGGGCTCATAGTAGCTTCTCAATGCATATTTCATAAATAACATAAGTGTGAGGGCCATGGCTGGTTAGAAAGGAAGCTTTAGGGGCCCTCAGTATAATGAAAGCTGCCAATGAAGCGTCTTTAGCCCATTGCATGCTCTCTCCTTGGGGCAGTGGAGAATTTGCCTCTTTTATAGTTTTAGGTCCTCAAGGTGCATCACTCATCCTCTCTCTAATGCCTGTATTCATGGTAAGTTTATTCTTCAGGAAATCGTGTTTCAAAAGCTTCATACTGTGATGGTTAATATTGAGTGTCAACTTGATTGGATTGAAGGATACAAAGTATTGTTCCTGGGTATGTCTGTGAGGGTGTTGCCAAAGGAGATTAACATTTGAGTCCGTGGACTCGGAGAGACAGAGCCAGCCTCAATCTGGGTGGGCACCATCTAATCAGCTGCCAGCTCCACTAGAATAAAGCAGGCAGGAGAATATGGGAAAGCAGACTTGCTGAGTCTTCCGTCATTCATCTTCCTCCCATGCTGGATGCTTCCTGCCCTTGAACTTCAAACTTCAAGTTCTTCAGCTTTTGGACTCTTGGACTTGCACCAGTGGTTTGCCAGGGCTTCTCAGGCCTTTGGCCACAGGCTGAAGGCTGCACTGTTGGCTTCCCTAATTTTGAGGTTTTCAGACTCCGACTGATCCACCATCAGTTTCCTTTCTGCTCAACTTGCAGACGGCCTATCGTGGGACTTCACCTTGTGATGGTGTGAGTCAGTTCTCCTTAACACACTCCCTTTCATATGTACATATACATATATCTTATTAGTTCTGTTTCACTAGAGAGCCCTAATACACATACCTTAGTTATTTTGAGGAAGGAGACAGAACCCAAGATCTATTATTTTTAGTAGTGAGACTTTGGACAGGTAGCCTAACCTCTTACACTGAATTTCTTCATTTGTAAAATGGGGATGACATAGAGACAGAATGCAAATTTGTTGTTGCCATGGGCTGGATGAAGGGAAGAGTGAGCAGTTAAGAATTAACTGCTTAATGGGTATGACATTTCCTTTTGGGACAATGAAAACATTTGGGAACTAGATAGAGGTGGTGGTTGCACAGCATTGTAATTACACTAATTCACTTTAAAATGGTGAATTTTATGTCAGGTGAATTTTACCTCACTAAAAAAAAATGTAGATGATAATAGTACTCAGTTTATAGGGTTATGAGACTTATGGATGTTAAATACTTAGCATATGCCTAATACTCAGCACATGGTAACCAATCGAAGAATGTTGTCTCCTCTTTCTCCTCCTCTTCTTCATTGCCACTGTTGTCATTGTCATAGCCATTCTGGAACCAACTTCTTTTTAAATAAAAGTGCTAACCTGCATCTATTGTCACTCAAAGAGCAATACTGGGATATAAGGCTGGAAATAAGGCTGGGACTATGTTATGCCTACCTGAGAGAGGGAGAGAATGTATGTAGTACAGCAAGGGACCACTGAAGATACTTGCATAGAAGATCAAAGGGAATCAAGCTGTGCTTTCAGCCAATTAGCCTGGCAGCCATGGGTCTAGTGGTTTGAAGTGGAAGAGGCTGAAAGAGGGGGACACAGTTAGCAGGTTACTCTCAACAGGGTCCTTAGATTTCCCTTTCTTATTTCCTCCTCAATCACCTTGGATTTGGCTGGCTACATAGCAAACGCTTAATAAATACTTGTAGATTAGTTATTTTAAACTTGTTTAATGCCTTTCTTTGAAGTACTTCCAGTTGAGATTACTTCTACAAATCACATAATACAAGATAAAATACCCTATATATCTGTCAGTTTTCTCTAAGACTGTTTTCTAAGTATTATATGTGCTTGGTTCATGGACTGGGCATTCAGTTGCTGAAAAAATAGAAATCAGTCCATTAGTCATGCCTCTGCAAATTTCACATTGTATATTCCAAGTATGTGGTAGGTGATATTTAAAGCATTTTTTTTGTTTTTTGTTTTTTGTTTTGTTTTGTTTTGTTTTGCTTGCTGTTGTATCACTACAACTGTATATTGCTTGTGGACATTTTGATCTCAGATCTCAAGAAAATGATGATGTTCCATTTGTTATCACTTTAAGGGAAGCACAAAAAGACCTTAAAGTGAAAAATACAGCTTAATTAGCATGTTGGTGATTTATGTTACCCAGTGTGAAATCTCCATTAGTATCAAAAGAAGGATTTTAAAAAAGGCATCTTTTGGATTTTTAAATTATTTTTGGTCTTATTCAGAATTCACAATCTTATTTCCATGTCTCTAATCTGCAAATCCCAAAATGTAACATCATTGTCTCAAAGTTATTGCATTTCACAATATCATGCAAAGGAACACAGCTGCTTATTGATTAATCATCGAGGACAAATGTCCTCTGTACCATTTTGTATGCAGGTTTATACCTTGATTTATGTAATGCAAAAGCTCTTAAACATCATAGAGTTTTAGAATTTGAAGGGACTGCTAAAATTTTCTAGTTATTCCTGTACTATATATTGTTGAGGAAATCCTAATAGAAACACTTAAAAAATTTATATCAATTCATATTTTATTTAACACATTATCTACATATATTATAAATATTTGAATATCTTTGTACTAGACTGAAGAGTCAACCTATAGACTGTACATATCAGATACAGCTCTTTCAGTTACAAAAACTTAGAATCTGGTTTAAGAAACAGGGAAATTTATTTCCTCAAGTGACTGAAAAGTCCAAGAACAATTCTTCAAATTAGCAGGACCCAGAGGCTCCAAGGGATGTTTCTTTTCCATCTCATGGCTCAGCTTTTCTGTGGATTTTCAACTCCTAGGCTCTGTCTTTGTGGCTGTTACCTGATCCAGGCTTATATCCTTTAGGTTCAAGACCAGAGAAAAGGGAAAAACTTCCTGTCACTTCTCCAGCCAATCCTTGGCTTAGCTCTGATTAGACAATTTGAGTCAGGAGTCCATCTTTAGAGCAATCACTGTGACTTTAGTTTTAGAAAAGAGTGATTGACCTGAAAAAGGGTTTGCGTCTGTACTTGAACTCGGAGCCCATTGAAATCATGTGTACTGAGTGTGAACATTTTCCAGAGAATGTGGAGTGGCTGCTGGAAGATAGGTGTAAGGTAGGCAAAACCATTGTATGCCTGTGAGACAGTCACAAGTGGATTCCAGGATGTCTTCTGGTAATAACAGAATGGGAAGGAGAAGATGTAAGGAAGACTCCTCCCCCAAAAGACTGTAAGTCTATGGATTAGCACCCCTGTTTATATTTCAACTTTTTCATGAAGATGTAACCTCAGAAAAACTAAGTGGCATGCCCATGGAATCACAGTTAAAAAAGTAGAGGTAGGTTAACACCATTCTGATTATCCTCCAACAGACAAGGACATTTCTTAGGTTATTCACATATATGATTAAAAATAAATTGTAAATTTTTGAAAGTGATAGTTTTGCCTAATTTCAAAAATTTGGATAATTAAAAAAACACAAAAATAAAGTAAGCAAATACTCTTATTCTCTCTCTCTCTCTGTGTGTATAATGAGAACTGTCATAAAAATTCTGTTGAATTATTTTGATTTAATTCTATAAAAGGAAAACTTATGCTATTCCTATTTAATCAGTCTCTGATAATGTCATTTTTTTCTTTTTTAAAATACTTTCAACTTTTATTTTAGATTCAGAGGGCACATGTGCATATTTGTGACATGAGTGTATTGTGTGACGCTAAGGTTTGAGATATAAATGATCCTATCACCCAGGTCCCGATAGCATAGTACCTGATAGGTAGTTTTTAAGCCCTTGCCCCTCTCTCCCTTCCCTCTTCTAGTAGTCACCAACGTCTATTGTTCCCATCTTTATGTCCATAAGTACTCTGTGTTTAGCTTGCAGTTATAAGTGAGAACATGTGGTATTTGGTTTTCTGTTTCTGTGTTAATTTGCTTAGGATGATGGCCTCCAGCTACATCCAACTTGTAGCAAAGGACATAATTTCATTGTTTTTTATGGCTATGTAGCATTCATGGTTCATATGTACCACATTTTCTTTATTCAATACACTGTTGATGAGCACCTGGGTTGATTCTGTCCCTTTACTATTGTGAGAAGTACTGTGATGAACATATGAGTTCATGTGTCTTTTTGGTAGAATGATTTATTTTCCTTAGAGTACATGCCCAGTAATGGGAATGCTGAGTTGAATGGTAGTTCTGTTTTTAGTTCTTTGTGAAACCTCCAAACTGCTTTCCACAATTGCTGGACTAATTTACATTACATTTCCACCAACAGTGTACGAGCGTTCCCTTTTCCCCACAGCCTTACCAACTTCTGTTATTTTATGACTTTTTACTAATAGCCCTTATGACTGGTGTGAAAGGGTATTTCATTGTGGTTTTGATTTGCATTTCTCTGATGATTAGTGATTTGGTTTGGCTGTGTCCCTACCCAAATCTCAGCTTGAATTGTAGTTCCCATAACCCCCATGTGTAGTGGGTGTGACTCAGTGGGAGGTAATTGAATCATGGGAGCGGTTACCTCCCTCTGCATGCTGTTCTCGTGATGGTGAGTGAGTTCTCACGAGATCTGATGGTTTTATAAATGGTTTTTCTCCCCCACTTCCCTCTGTACTTCTCCTTGCTGCATTCATGTGGAGAAAGATGTGTTTGCTTCCCCTTCTGCTGTGATTGTAAATTTCTTGAGACCTCCCCAGCCATGCTGAACTGTGAGTCAATTAAACCTCTTTCCTTTATAAATCACCCAGTCTTGGGTATGTCTTTATTAGTAGTGTGAGAACAGTCTAATACAATTGGTAATATTGAGCATTTTTTGTATGTTTGTTGGCCTCTTGTATGTATTCTTTTGTGGAGTGTCTGTTCATGTCCTTTGCCCACTTTTTTTTTTCTTTTTTTTTTTGAGACACAGTCTTGCTCCGTCACCCAGGCTGGAGTGTAGTGATGCAGCCTCAGCTCACTGCAACCTCAGCCTCCTAGGTTCAACTGATTCTCCTGCCTCAGGCTCCTGAGTAGCTGGGATTACAGGCGTGCGCCACAACGCCCGGCTAATTTTTTTGTATTTTTAGTAGAGACGGGGTTTCACCGTGTTAGCCAGGATGGTCTTCATCTCCTGATCACGTGATCTGTCTGTGTCAGCCTCCCAAAGTGCTGGGATTACAGGCATGAGCCACCGCGCCCACCCCTTTGCCCACTTTGTAATAGGGTCATTTATTTTTTTGCTTGTTGAGTTGTTTAGGTTTCTTACAGATTCTGGATGTTCGACCTTTGTCTGATGCATAGTTTTTGAATATTTTTCTCATTCTGTAAGTTGTCTGATTATGCTATTGAGTAAGCAGAGTTTTGCACATTGTTGTACAAAAGCCCTTTAGCTTAATTAGAGCCAATTTGTCAATTTTTGTTTTAGTTGTAATTGTTCATGAGGATTTAGTCATAAATTCTTCATCAAAGCTGATGTCCAGGATAGTATTTCCCGGAATGGTATTTCTTCTAGGATATTTATAGTTTGAAGTCTTACATTTAAACCTCTAATTCATCTTGAGTTAATTTTTGTGTATTTTGAAAGGGTAAGGGTTAAGTTTCATTCTTCTGCATATGACTGGCCAGTTATCCCAGCACCATTTACTGACTAGAGAGCCCTTTCCACTTTCTTATTTTTGTTTACTTTGTCAAAGATCAGCTGATTGTAGGTGTGCAGCTTTATTTCTGAGTTCTCTAATTTGTTCCATTGGTCTATGTATCTGTTTTTATACTAGTGCCATGCTGTTTTTGTTACTGTAGATTACAGTTTGAAGTTGGATAATGTGATGCCTCCAGCTTTGTTCCTTTTTCTTAGGATTCCTTTGGCTGTTTGGATTCTTTTTTGGTTCCATAGGAATTTTGGAATAGTTTTTTCTAATTCTGTGGAAAATGATGTTGGTAGTTTGAGAGGAATAGCATTGAATCTGTAGATTGCTTTGGAAAATATGGCCATTTTTATAATATTAATTCTCACAATTCATGAGCACAGAATGTTTTTCCATTTTTTCATGTAATCTCTAACTTCTTTCAGCAGTGTTTTGTAGTTTCCTTGTAGAGATCTTCCCCTTAATTGGTTAGATGTATTCCTAGGTATTTTATTCTTTTTGTGCTATTTTAAATGAGATTATGTCCTTGATTTGGCTCTGAGCTTGAACATTATTGGTGTATAAAAATGTTACTGATTTTTGTATGTTGATTTTTTTTATCCTGGAACTTCATTGAAGTTGTTTATCAGTACTAGGAGCATTTTGGCAGAGTCTTTAGGGTTTTCTAGGTATCGAATCATATCATCAGCAAAGAGAGATAATTTGACTTCTTCTTCTCATCCCATTTGGATGTCTTTTATTTCTTCTTGTTGCCTGATTGCTCTGGCTAAGACTTACAGAATTATGTTACACAGACGTGGTGAGAGTTGGCATCCTTGTCTTGTTCCAGTCCTTAAGGGGAATGGTTTCAGCTTATGCCCATTCAGTATGATGTTGGCTGTGGGGTTGTTGTAGATACTTTTTATGATTTTGAGGTCTGTTTCTTCAATGCCTAGTCTGTTGAGGGTTTTTATCATGAAGGGATATTGGATTTTATCAAATGCTTTCTCTATGTCTACTGAGATGATCATATAGCTTTTGTTTTTAATTCTGTTTATGTGGTGAATCACATTTATTGATTTGCATATGTTGAAGCAACCTTGCATCCCAGAAATAAAGCCACTTGATCATGGTGAAGTAACTTTTTGACGTGCTGCTGGATTTGGATTGCTAGTATTTTATTGAGGAGTTTTGCCTCTATATTCATCTGGGATATTGGCTTGTACTTGTCTTTTTTTGTTGTACCTTTGCCAGGTTTTGGTAGCAAAGTGATGCTGGCTTCATAGAATGAGTTAGGGAGGACATGAAGAGGCCTCCACCCCATGATGACATTTTTAATGCAGAAAATTTTTAGAGTTGTTTTGACAATTTAGGTTGCATGTGTGGAAAGCTACATTTGCAAATTCTTTGATGATCTACAACCTGAATTACATTATTATTACATAAAAGGCATTTGTTTTAGGGTAAGGGACTTCTTGCAGGCTATTCCAGAGCCCTGTAATTTGCTTTCCTTCACTAACTGGCTGTCACTCTTCTGTGTGGCAGGTTCCCAGTGGGCTGCTTCTTTTGGGTGCTCATAGTACAGCCCTCTTCACACTTGCCCTACACAGTCTGCTGGCCCAGAATCATGGCTCAGTTTTGACCTCTGCCTGTCAGCTTCAACCCACAGTTGGCAAGCCACCCACCCTGTCTCCCCTTGCTACAGGGTCCCCTCGCTCATTGAGTGTCCCTTTTGGGAGTGCTTAAATCCATCTGTACACTGACATCTGATCGACTTATAGGAAAATCTCCATATGCTTGCCATGGTTAATCGTGAGGGTGCAGTCTGCCCCGCACCACTGCCTGCCTTACCTCTGCTGCCCAACTCCTGCATTTTGTCCTACATATTTGCAGCATTAAGCACTCTGAAGATCCCATTGCTCAGCCCTTCAGACAAGAAATGATCACCAGTCCCTGACTTAGTGGAGGTGGGGAGAACATTTGGGTCCCCTCAATATTATAGAAGGCAGTGGTGGAGAAGTCCAAGAAGAAAGGGTGTCAGCTGCTCCAAAAACTGTTATAAGGTGACCTCTCTATGCCTCTTATTCTAGTCAGATCTACCGAGCTGGATGGAGGTTGAGGTGGTGATCATGGTGGTGAGTGTTGAACAAAGCTCCCAAATGAAGCAAGCTCTGTAGGGAAGTGCCTGCCTTTGACTCCTGACAGTTCTCTAAACTTAGGAAGTGGAGGAGTCAGTGCCTTTTTGGTCTTAACTGTGATTGCTGCAAAAATAAGATTCTACCTTGCCCCTAACACCATCCTACCATACAAGTCCTGTGTAGATGAAGTGAGCAGGTCTAAAACCTCTTAAAGTGATGATAATTTTATCAAATAAACTTCTATCAAATAAACTGACTTTACTCTCTGCCTGCCAAGTTTTCCCTTCAGAATTGTACCCATTTGTCAGTCTGTCCACGAATGTGGTATTTTAAGTGATGTTTTTCCTTCTGATTTAATGCAGTAAATGTAAATTTGTGTCTATAACCTATGAGCCAAGTGCTGGGCTAGGTTCTAGAGATTCAAATAACACAAAACAACATAAGGGTCCATCTATTGGGCTTTCTCTCAGGCCTTGTACTCATGTTATATGAATATTATTGCTAATTCTTAAATCTGAACTGCAAGATGAGTATTTTTTGTGTTTTTATGATGTGGCAATGGAAGCATAGAGAGGTTTCATAACTTTCTGAAGGTTTTATATCCAACAAATTTGGAAGTCAGGGCCTATTTCCACTATATTTACTATAATATTTCTTAAGAAATAGGAATAAAGACATAGCTCTTGCCTTCAAGGCGCTCACCATCTAGTGAATTTATTAGTGAGTACCCAACCAACAATAACAGAAGCCTGAATGTGATACTGTAGTCCTTGAAGTGGTTAACAAAGGAAATGAAAGGCTAAGAAAGTCCAGCTCAGTTGTCAAGGGTAATTTCCCAGAGGGGGTCTCAAATAGAAGTGTTTATTTGATCTTTGGATTCCTAGATGATGAATCTAAGAACAGAATTGGGTGTATGTGATAGATAGGCTGGATGTGTAGATGCAAGCTGAAATGGACAGCTGCTTCACTACAGCCCCACTTAGGAGTGGCCCTAGAAAAAGCCATGTGAAGACAGGGAAATCCATCCAACTGGCAGAGCTTTGGGTGGTCTACCTGGTCGTCTGCTAGATGTGGAAAGAGAAGTGGCCTGAAGTAAAGTATATGCAGGCTCGTGCGCAGTGATAAAGGGTTTGGCTGGTTAGTCAGACATCAGGAAGGAGAAGTCTTTGCCTCTGCTGGCAGTCAAGGGGTCCCTTTGTTCCTGAAATATCAGCTCTTTCCCAAAGAGTTTTGTCTCAAGATGCAGTCTCAGACTCATCTTCCTTTTCTTGTTACTATTTCAAGGGTCATCATGAAACTTTAGTATTTTAATCTCAGGCTAATCTTAGTGGTAGGTCAAGCCTGGATTGCTACTTTTTTTATTCTTCCTGTTGCTCTAACTCTGACTCTATCTGTATGGCTGTACTATTGGCATTTTGGACTAGGTTCTGGGCATTCCAGCCTGTGTCCTGAGAACTCCCACAATGGCTGTCACAGTTCCTACAGCCGCTTCTTTCTGCTCAGTTCTCCTTTGTGTATATGAGAGAGTGTGGGTGTGTTCTTCGGATCTCCTTTGAAGCTAGCAATGCAATGTGTGTTCAAGAATGTATCATTTCCAGGTTAATTGTGATGTAGGAAGCTTCTTTAAAACACTTAGATATTCATAATTATGCCCCATTCTGTTTTTGAACCCATTCTATAGGGCCTTTGCACCCGCTACTTCAATAAAGCATCTCTTACAAGAAAACCAATGACCTCTAATTGCCCAATAAAATGGTGATTCCTGAGTCCTCATCTTACTTTATCTGTAGGAAGCAACTGACTTAGTTGTTCCCCTTTTCCTTGATATACTTTCTTCCTTTGGCCTCCAAGGCACAATTTATTCTCTCTTAATTCTCCTCCTGCTTCACAGGCAGCTCCTTCTCAGCTTCTTTAGCGTATCTCTCTCTTCTTCTTGACCTCCAAACACTGAACTACATCAGGATTCAGTCTCCAGAAATTTTCTTTATCTATGTTCACTCCCAAGATAATCTCAGCCAGTCTCATGGCCTTAGGTAACTCTATAAGCTGATGATTCTCATTTCTATAATTCCATCAAAAACTCTTCCCTGAACTCCAGACTTGTACATTCAACTTCCTACCCAACGTTTATACTTGGAGTCCTAATAAACATCTCAAATTGTAACATGTTCTCAAGGAATTTGAAGAATTGTCTCATAGTCTTTTCTGCCCAAATAAATGATACTTCTAGTTGCTCAGGCTAAGAATTGTGGAACTATTACTGACTCTTCACTTTATATCATACACATCAGTTTCTCCTAAATCTGTCTGGAATCCTGACTATCTCCATTAGTACTACACTTCCACTTCACCATCATCTTTTGTTTGGACTATTGAAATAGCATCCTAACTAATCTACCTGTTCTATATTTGCTTCCTAGTCGTCCAGTCTTTGCATGGCAGCCAAGTTAGATCATGTTATTTCTCTTCTCACAACACTTCTAATGGCTTTTCATTGCACTCTCAGAATCAGATCCAAAATCATTGCTGTGGCCTACAAGACCCTTAACTGATCTAGTCCTCACTACCTCTCTCCCACCTGCTGTTTCATTCTTCCTCTGCTCATTTAAATCTAACCTGGGATTCTTGTTGTTCTTGTACATGTCAAAAATGCTTCTTACCTGAGGATCTTTGCATTTTCTGTTTCCTCTGCCTGGAATGCTCTTACCACATATTCTCAGGATTTGTTCCTTTTATTTATTTTTTATAACTTTTATCTCAAATGTCATTTTATCAGCAAGGTCTTTCTTGAACATTTCATGTAAAGTAACATCTTCTGACAATCTTAGTTCTTACCCCAATTTCTTTTTCTTTATATCATCTATCGCCACCTGATGTATACATATCTGTACTTGTTTATTGACAGTTTTCTCCCAGGGACTTTTCCTGTTTGTTTAATTGCTATACTCCTGCAGTCAGGGCAACACCTGACAATTGGTAGCTCTTAGTAAATACTTGTTGACTTAATAAGTGAATGACAGATGAATAAATTAAGGGTGGATATAGTAAAATTGAGACAAAATAAAGGAACTTATTTCAAAGTTCCAGTTGACTGGTTTTTTTTTTTTTTGCTCTTTCTTTTTTTATTATTTTATTATTATACTTTAGGTTTTAGGGTACATGTGCACAATGTGCAGGTTTGTTATATATGTATCCATGTGCCGTGTTGGTTTGCTGCACCCATTAACTTGTCATTTAGCATTAGGTATATCTCCTAATGCTGTCCCTCTCCCCTCCCCCCAACCCACAATAGTCCCCAGAGTGTGATGTTCCCCTTCCTGTGTCCATGAGTTCTCATTGTTCAATTCCCACCTATGAGTGAGAACATGCGGTGTTTGGTTTCTTGTCCTTGCGATAGTTTACTGAGAATGATGTTTTCCAGTTTCATCCATGTCCCTACAAAGGACATGAACTCATCATTTTTTATGGCTGCATAGTATTCCATGGTGTATATGTGCCACATTTTCTTAATCCAGTCTATCGTTGTTGGACATTTGGGTTGGTTCCAAGTCTTTGCTATTGTGAATAGTGCCGCAATAAACATACGTTTGCATGTATCTTTATAGCAGCATGATTTATAGTCCCTTGGGTATATACCCAGTAATGGGATGGCTGGGTCAAATGGTATTTCTAGTTCGAGATCCCTGAGGAATCACCACACTGACTTCCACAATGGTTGAGCTAGTTTACAGTCCCACCAACAGTGTAAAAGTGTTCCTATTTCTCCATATCCTCTCCAGCACTTGTTGTTTCCTTTTTAATGATCGCCATTCTAACTGGTGTGAGATGGTATCTCATTATGGTTTTGATTTGCATTTCTCTGATGGCTGGTGATGATGAGCATTTCTTCATGTGTTTTTTGGCTGCATAAATGTCTTCTTTTGAGAAGTGTCTGTTCATATCCTTCGCCCACTTTTTGATGGGGTTGTTTGTTTTTTTCTTGTAAATTTGTTTGAGTTCATTGTAGATTCTGGATATTAGCCCTTTGTCAGATGAGTAGGTTGCAAAATTTTTCTCCCATTCTGTAGGTTGCCTGTTCATTCTGATGGTAGTTTCTTTTGCTGTGCAGAAGCTCTTTAGTTTAATTAGATCCCATTTGTCAAATTTGGCTTTTGTTGCCATTGCTTTTGGTGTTTTAGACATGAAGTCCTTGCCCATACCTATGTCCTGAATGGTATTGCCTAGGCTTTCTTCTAGGG
This sequence comes from Hylobates moloch, assembly GCF_009828535.3. Classification (NCBI taxonomy): domain Eukaryota; kingdom Metazoa; phylum Chordata; class Mammalia; order Primates; family Hylobatidae; genus Hylobates; species Hylobates moloch. The sequence continues at coordinate 62,970,958 of NW_026652292.1, read as the reverse complement.
TTTTTATGGTTTTAGGTCTAACATGTAAGTCTTTAATCCATCTTGAATTAATTTTTGTATAAGGTATAAGGAAGGGATCCAGTTTCAGCTTTCTACATATGGCTAGCCAGTTTTCCCAGCACCATTTATTAAATAGGGAATCCTTTCCCCATTGCTTGTTTTTGTCAGGTTTGTCAAAGATCAGATAGTTGTCAGTTGACTGGTTTTAACCAAATGCAAATTTCAAATCCCGGACAGAAAAGCCAGCTCCTCTCTTAATTTTGACACAATAGTTTTGACTGTTTCCATTTTCGTAAGGAATAACTACGGAGCTGCACAAATGGTGAGAAACCCTGTGGGCATTTGGTACCATACATCATTTCTTCTTTGCCGGTAGGGCTGTTACTGCATTCCACATTTTTACTCCCATACGCTCATGTGATGGAAGCTACAAGACCAGACTAGGTAACTGGTAAGATCTCCTTTTGCTCTAAAATGTATACCCTGTGCATTTCTTTTCCTTCCATTCCACTCTGTGTGCATTTAGTGCAGACATTGTTCCCTTTCGCCTCATCTGTATTGTTCGCCTGCTCATAACTTGCAGATGAAGCTATTGTGGGACATGATTTGGAAGACTGATCTTGACTATGTCTTTCAAATGTGAGTTAATGGTGGCTGTAGAGGCTGCTAATTTAGGAATATGATTCAGATAGTGTGGATGATGCACCTATTGTTCAGACTAAGGCTCTACTTGAGGCTATCAGTTTTCATCTGTAGAGCCGTGTGGAGTTTAGGGCTTGGAAGGCCATTAAAAATGGCTTCTTTCCGTTTAGTCAGAGATTTGCAGAGGTGATTTTTCAGTTAGTCTCTGAGGTTGTTGACAGAAAACAAGGGGACAGGGCTCTTTCTGTAAACATTTCTCACCAGAATTTTTAGCCTCTCATTCCTGGCATAAGATTTTTGTTACATTTTTGCCTAAAATCAATACACTTAGATTTGTCTGGGTCTAATAGAATTATATGTGTGTTTGGTTTGTGTTTGTGTGTGTGTGTGTGTGTGTGCGTGCATGTGTTGTTTTTTCCCTTTTAATTTACATAGCGTGGGAGAAAGAAGATTTTTATGGCTGGGATGACAGAATGTTTGGGTTGAGCACATTTCCAGCAAAGAAAAGGAAAGAAAACAAAATAAAAGCCCTAATTTGGAAGGAGAAAGTTTATTTAGAAATAGAATTAACCTGTCTTGAACATGATACATGCCATACTTTTCAAAGGTTTGTTATAGAATTGATTTCTTTCCATATGTTTCTAGTGGTTTAATTTGATTGGCAGAAGAAAACGTTGCCATTTGATGTGGGAGAAGTTATTTTTAATGCACAGGAATGTAGGTGTAAATTTTATTTGTGTTGTTAATGTTGAATAAACAGCATTTATGTATTGGGTTTATTTCTGGCTACTGTGCTACTATATAATTTGATTGTTCAGTTTTCAGACATGGATTTAAATCTTTACACAGCTGGGAATTAACTAGTCACATTGTATTTGCTTCTGCTTGTTCAATCAGGAAAATGACCGAACTAAGGAAGAGGAGCTATTTCAAGGTTTTCTTATCTTTTTTTAAAGTATAAAAATATTTTCTGTAGGAACTTCTTAATGAGAAGCAATTTAACTCTTTCCAGAAATGTGTTTAAATAACAAGTCTGAAGGTATCCACTTCTGACTTTTCTATTTAATTGCTACATATTGCTAAACAGAAGACGTAATATGTTTTCTATATTTTCTTTAAACAAACCTATTTTTATTCTTTTAAGAGATTAAATATAAATTAAAAATTGGCTTTTATTACATTATAAAACTGTTATCTTCAGTATTTACCCTGACAATTATAATTTTCAGTCACTGATCTTCAATTACTCAAACTTGTGAAATGGTTACAGGAGTAATGCTGTTTCAATAATACTAAATGTGCAGTATTCTTATATACTAAAGTAGACTTAAATTTTTGTAGACTGTAAGATTATTTGATCAAGTTGCATAGCTTCAGTGACAATTCCAGTTAATTCAGGCAGGATTTTAATTTACTTTTCAGAGTCTTTTCTACTTCTTAGGCTAACTGTTGCCCAGCTCCAGTGGAGTTAAGACTATGAGGCTTTAGTATACATATACTTTGATTTTGTTTTGAAGTCCTCATAAAATAAGCCACCTTTGGCTCAGGAGGAAGGTAGGCTTTTTTCCTGGCTTATTTTATTACTATTTTGTTCTATGGATCTGTTAGAGTTTAAATGTTTGTGTCTCCCCAACATTCATACATTGGAATCTAAGATCCAATATGATGGTATTAAGAAGTGGGCCTTTAGGAGGTGATTAAGGTAAGAGGGCTCCACCCTCATGAATGGGGTTAACAACCTTTCAAAAGGGCTGAAGGGAACTACCTAGATCTTTTTTATTTGCCAGTCCTTTCTTCCACTATGTGAGGAAACAGCAAGAAAGCCTTCACTAGACAACAACTACTGGCACCTAGATCTTAGACTTCCCAGAACTAGAACTATAGTAAATAAAGTTCTGTTTTCTATAACTTACCTAGTCTTAGGTATTTTGATATAGGTGCGTGAATGGACTAAGATAAGATATGACTGCACGTTTGTCTAATTGGATACCAAAACATGACTAGAGCTTAAATGGTTGGAATTATTCAATCTCAAAGAGTTAGTACTCATGGATAGTAGAGCTAACTCACCAATATTCAGTCCAGCTGATTCTCAACAGGAATGACAAAAATTTAATCAAGAATGTCAGTCAACAAAAAAATATCTGTTGAGTAGATGATCCTGGTGGGTATGAAAGTAAACACGAAACCTGTCTTCAAGGAGCATAAAATTAAATTGATGAGAAAATTATATCTAATACTTACCTAATGCTAAAGCATATGAAAAGTTACTTAGCTACATAGTAATACAAACTAATAATAAAATATAACTTAATTACCATTTGAGGGATATAGGGGATACAACAGATGTCCTGAGTAAATTTGTTTTTTTCAAACCTGAGTAAATTTATTCTCTCCCCTGACTTTTTTTTTAATCCCATTTCTTGGGTTAAGGTGGGTAGTTGCATATAAATAAGCAAGAACAGTAAATAGTATCAGTTCACATTTACTGAATGGTTCCTATATGTGGGGCACAGGTTTATTACCTCATTTGAGACCGCTAAATCTCATGCAATTATCCCCATTTCACAGATGAGGAAACTGAGAACAGAATATCTTGTTGAAGGCTGCACATCTGGCAAGCACCGAGACTGAGATTTGAATCTAAGCAGTCCAGGCTTAGCGCCAGTGGTCTTTGCCACCACTCCATCCTGCCCATCCAGCATACCTGATCCTGTGGTGTATCAGAGAGGGAAATCTGACCACAGAGAGCCAGCTTCTTTCTTGCTGCAAGTTTACTTTCACAGGGCTCCAATTAGTACACTGAAAGAGCTCATTTACTAAACGGGCTCTGAGTAATTGGCTAATGGGCTTGGGGTGAGTGGTGTCCTCCAGAGGGCTATTTCCTCAGGCTGACATATCGGGCAGTCAAGCCTGCTGTTGTTTATCCCACTCCAGGATCACACAGCCAAGCACATTAATGCTGCTGGAAAACGATTGTCTATTTAAAACTCAAACTGTGTGAGCAGAGCCTGGCTCTAGCTTTCTTTCTTTCTTTTTTTTTTTTTTTCCAGCTTTTAGGTTCACGGGGTTCATGTGCACGTTTGTCACATCGGTAGATTGTGTGTCATGAGGTTTAGGGTACGAATGATCCCATCATCCAGGTAGTGAGCATAGTGGCCAATAGGTAGTTTTTCAACTCAGGACTCGGAGCCCAGCAAGGTGGTCCTGGGTGTACTAGGGTGTAAGCTTTTAAGCTGGGGGTGGGGTGGGGGAAATAGTTCTCACCTTTCATTAATGGGTGAAAACAATGGGGGCTTGTGTCTGGGTTTTCCCTCAGTTCACGTGCTCTGAAAGAAGCACGGCCTCCTGTGAAAGAGGCCAAGTCACTCAGCCTTACCACTCTGTTGTACTACTCACCATTATCCTAGATCTTGCCCAAAGGGGAAACTGTAACATGTAGATCATTTGTCCCAAGTGACACAGTTTATTGCTGCCACCTCTTTGTACCCCATGTGTTTCTTCTATAAAATGGGGCTAACAATAATGCCCAATAATACCTACCCTATGGGGTTGTTGCGAGTGTTAAGAGTTGATAAAAATAAGGTACTTAGAAGAATGGCCAGGCCACAGTAGGCATTCAACGCATATTAGCTATCTCATTATTATTTTGCTACTATTGTTCTTTGTATCAGATTGTGCAGTGGAAAAAAAATGGGCTTTGAAAAGAGTTCAGGTTCTGATAATTCCATTTACTATGATTGGGAGCTTGGGCAAGTCACTTACTCCTTCAGCTTAGTGTTCTCATCCGAAGTGAGAAAAACACCAACTTCATAGAGCTGTTTAAAGGAATAGTCACAAAATAATTAACATCTATCAATTTCATTTGCAAACTGTAAAGCTTCATGTTCATTATCATCATTAATTCCCTAAACCTGGTTCTTCTGTTGAATTCTCTTTTGTATTAACCCAATGACACAACTATTAAACTAGGAGTCATCTTAAGCTCTTTTTTCCAATTAGTTGGCCCTTAAGATTTGTTGATATCTCTAGCATCTGGCCACTTCTTCCTATTCCGTTGCAACTTCCTTAAGATAGGGCTTTAGCAGCCTCCTAATTGGCTTCCTGCCTCCAGTCTCTGGTCTGCTGGCAGGATGATTGTTCAAAAGTACAAATTCAGTCTTGCCATTCCCTTTCTTAAAACTCCCTAGTGGTTCCTCATTGCCTTCAGTATAAAGTTCTGATTTCTTAGCACGGCAAGCAAGGCCTTCCATGCCATGGCTTCCATTAACTTCCTTAGGGTTGCTGTTACCTTTTACCTTTGTCGCACCAAATTAAATGTAGCTCCCAGAATATGCATCTGTTATGGTTCACTTCATGTGTCCACTTGACTAGGATATGAGATGCCCAGATATTTTGCTAAATGTTATTCTGGGTGTGTCTGTGAGTGTGTTTCTAGACAAGGTTCACATTTGAATTGTGGACTGAGTCTAGCAGATTGCCCCCCCAGTGTGGCTGGACCTCATCTAATTTGTCCAAGGCACCAATAGAATAAAAAGGCTGAGTAAGGGAGAAATTGCTCTTTCCGCCTTACTGTCTCTGAGTTGGTGACATCCATCTTCTCCTGCCTTTGCATTCAGGCTAGACCTTTCCCGTCGTCTCCCTCGGGTCTGCAGCTTGCTGACTGCAGATCTTGTGATTTCTCAGCCTCTATAATCACATGAGCGAATTCCTTATTAAAAATCTCTCTCTCCCTCATATATATTTCCTATTGGTTTCATTTCTCTGGAGAACCCTGCTGATACAGTGTCCTTGTCTCTTTCTTGTGCTTTCTGGTCTTTTCCTTCCCATCCTCTTCTACTTACCCTTCAAGATTACTCTAGCATCGTACATCTAGCACCTACTCCAAAGAAATCTTCTCTGGCAGTCGCTTTCAACACCCTGGCTGAGTTAAATGTCCCTCCTCTTTGCTCCCATTGCATCCAGTATTTGCTCTGATCTGATCACATGCTACTGTAGCTGCTCCTTTATGCTTCTGTTCCTTTATGGAGGAAAACTTCAGGATTCTACTTATTTCTGGATTCCTAGTGGGTTGGGAAAAAAACAATAAACATTGATTGAATGAAAAAATAAACATTATAATTAATAAAAAATAAGATTATGTAGTTGCCTTTCAAGAACTGTGTCCAAATTGCCAATTTGCTCTACTCAACAAGAAGAGACCCTACTTGAGATTTATTACTAAATAAATGACTTTGAGCAAATGACACAACCTCTGTCTGCATAAGTTTCCTCAACTTGTAAAATGGGACAAATAGTATCTGCCTTATAGGACAGTATCTGCCTTCCTTATTTTTGGAAAACCTAAATGAAATATGCATATTAAACTTTTAAAGCAATGCTTTGGTGCTTGGTATCCTGTAAACACCCAGTGAGTGTGAATTTCTACTGTCTTATTAGTTCCAAAATCAGAGTAAACTTACTCCTTCATTCAAGATAGTTGCTATTAGAGGTGGTCAGTGAAATTGGTGGGAGAGCTCGTCTATGGATTCCCTTGACCCCACTGAAGTAGCTCATAATAGAATGCATTTACTAAAATCCAACAAAGTAAATATAAGGTAAAACAATGGAACTCACAGACTTAAAGAGTCCTGGCATGACCCAGAGGAAAAAAAAATGTTCATCTCCTCTCCCTTTGTCTGATGGTTTTCTCTGCCCTGCAGTTCACAGTGAAATACAAGGTTTTTAATTCCCATGCACATTCTCTAATCTTTCTCCCTTTCTGCTGATGCCTTTTAGGAATATTTTTGTCTTTTTAATATTCAAAACCAGAAAAGAATAACTGATATATAAAAGACAGGGAGGTCAAATAAGGAGAGATGCTAGTTGGCATGTCACTGTCAGTCACATGCTCAGTGCAAGGCACCTGTCTAGAGTTCCTGTGTCACCTCATTTGCCATGGCCACCTGCAGTGCTGTGATCAACAGTCTTTTAAAGCATAAGTACAATAAATAAAATACCAGCGGTCCTTTACATCTTAAACTGGGGCATGAACGCTGATGAAGATGAATCAGCAAAAGGGCAAGACAGGGTCTTAGAAAGAGCATGGATTTTGGTGGCAGACAGCTGGATTTCAATCCTTTCTCTACCATTTTTCTTTTTCTTTCTTTTTTTTTTTTTTTTTTTGAGATGGAGTCTCACTCCATTGCCCAGGCTGGAGTGCAGTGGCGCGACCTCAGCTCACTGCAACCTCCACCTCCCGGGTTCAAGCGATTCTTCTGCCTCAGCCTCCCGAGCAGCTGAGACTACAGGCATGCACCACCATGCCTGGCTAATTTTTGTATTTTTAGTAGGGGGGAGGTTTCATCATATTGGCCAGGCTGGTCTTGAACTCCTGACCTTGTGATCCATCCGGCTCGGCCTCCCAAAGTGCTGGGATTACAGGCGTGAGCCACTGTGCCCGGCCTTGTTTTTCCTAATTACTTTGAACATATTTACTTTCTTTGAACTTCATTTTCTGTGTCCATATAATGGACTTAACAGCATCACTCTTTAAGGGTTGTTGTGAATGGCATGGGTTTTAGCAATAAATAAGAGCTGTTCTTTCTTCTATGTGCAAGGGAAGTATCATGTGCAAGGGAAGTATCAGGTGCCATCTTTGTCAATCTTCTGATGTTCTCCTTGAATCTGAAAAGCATTGAAAGATAATATCATGGCTACATACTTGTTGAGAGCTTAGAGATAAAAAGAGTTTAGAAATACTGTTGATTGTGTAAGTAAATGTTTCTCCCTGCCTCCAACCTTTCCCTTCTTGCTCCCTTCTTCCTTCCCTTCCCTTCCCTTCCCTTCCCTTCCCTTCCCTTCCCTTCCCTTCCCTCCTCTTCCCTCCCCTCCCCTCCCCTCCCCTCCATATGTTTCCCAAATAACAACCCTTATTCAAAGAAGCTCATCTTTTTGCATGTTATTGATGCCATCATCAATACCTCTAGGAAGCAACACTTACTTCTTTTATGTATCTCCAGGTCTACCATGTAATTTTGTAATCAAAATCTTCATTTCATCTATCGCTATTGGTTCTACATTCTTCATTTTATAGTACAAGTATGATATCCTTCTATGACACAAGTCAAAGGCTCTTTTGATGTTGAACAAGCGGTTCGGGAGAAAAAGAATCTTAGCAGGCAAGACTCAGCCACTCTATCATTGTGCATAATGATTAGGCTAAGCCATCTTATATAAAATCCATACTTAAAATCCTAACAGGTACCACTATACACTGTTTTAGAGTAAATAAATAGAGGGGTTTCAAATTTTATGTAGACTCTTAGTTTGGGAAGAGATTTGAGTGCAGTGGATCTATAATAATCATCCATTCCAAACCAGTCATTTAATCATGTGAACACTCACAGATACACATGTCTTGTTCGTGGATAAGCTAATTAAAGACAGAGGTGGAAACAGCACTTGGGGCTTCAAAGTGGATCACACTGCCCAGGGCCTTGGGAGAGGTCAGTGAAAATGACACGTGAACATAGTTTCAACCCCAATGTAACTCATACCTTCTCTTTAATAACTAGCTGGCAGACCCTCATTTACTTTTCAAGTTTCTATTCAAATCCTTTTTCCTTTGGAAAGTTGTCCATGAACTTCCTAGAAGGGCTAAGTGATCCCTTCCTTTGTACCTCAAGTTCTTTTTTTTTCTTCTTTTTTTGAGAGGGAGTCTCACTCTGTCACCCAGGCTGGAGTCAGTGGCACAATCTCAGCTCCCTGCAACCTCTACCTCTTGAGTTCAAGCGATTTTCCTGCCTCAGCCTCCTGAGTAGTTGGGACTACAGGTGCGTGCCACACACCCAACTAATTTTTGTATTTTTAGTAGAAACAGGGATTCACCATATTGGCCAGGCTGGTCTCGAACTCCTGACCTCACAGTCCACCTGCCTGAGCCTCCCAAAGTGCTGGGATTACAGGCATGAGCCACCGCGCCAGGCCCGTACCTCAAGTTCTTTTATAGCTCTTGTTTCTCTGTGTTTCCAGACCAGTTCTTTTGGGTCTACTTTTCCAATGAGACCATTTATAGCTGAGGGCAGAAACTACATGCCATTTATCTCTAAATCATCACCCTTAGCCTGGAGTCTGGCACATAATAATTGCTCAATAGATATTTGTGGAGTGATAATGAACAAACTCTGCTTCTCACATATTTGGACCAGATGTGGAGTCACAGGGCTCACTTGTGAAGGAAAGCTGTTCATATCCCCTCCGCCCCGACATTCCTGATGAATGATGTCCAGCCTAAATGTACGTCAAATGCTCTCCTGTCTTTCCAGGGCTGCACAGTTGCATTTCTTTTTCTTTTCAGGAAGACTGGAGGGTTTTGTATGCGATGTTGGAGTCTCCAAAGTTTAGGAGGAGAGATATATATCATGGCTCTTATTCTGAGGCCTATAAGGAGTTTTATTTTCTGAATAAGTATTGATCACAGCTTACAAAATACTGCAAACCCATATAATTAAAAATAATGAGACCAGTCATTTGTGGGCAGTGCATGGCTAAGTATAAGAGAAGACAAATTCTTCAGGTGCCTGAGATGTTATAATTGTACTTGGTTGGGAAGCTTATTAAAGCCTTGCAGGTGCAATGTTTCATCACAGAGTAGTGAACCTTTGAAAGATATGCATAATAAACAGAGTTTGAAATATGTTTTTATTCCAGGCCATATGGTCCTGTCTGGAGCTTTCCTGGATCTTTGGGTCAGTTCATTGTTGAAAGATGGGCTTGCAAGGACCTACCTCTCGGAGTAGCTGTCAGAGCCCTATCAGAACGAATATGCTTTTGCATGATTATTTATTTTATGTGGCTCTCTGAAATGAGCCCAGCCCTGCTCAGTAGCTGAAATGTGCTGAGCAAAGTCTCTTCCCTGAACAGCTTGTGGCCATATCACCAAGCAGTGTCCTTCCTTGTCCTTAAAAAGCAGACTAGCGAGACTTGTACATTAGGTCAGGATGGACAGTCTGGGTGAGGTTTGCCCACCTGGGCTTGAACTTGGTGCCAGCAATCTGAAAACTTACACGGTAGCATTTTAAAGAGGTGTCATTGCTCTTTCTTCTCAGCTGTACTCATTTTCCTATCTCTCTCAACTCTAGGTAATTACTGTGACAGCTGTCCATAAACACTTGAGGTGTTTTTGTGGTGTAGTGGTGAGAACAATGCTAACATGGGCTCTCCTTTTGTAACAGAGGGTGGCATTGACTCCTCTGAGAATGTCTTTTTAAGAGGCATTTAATATAATTTATTCAGTATTTATTGCACATATATATGTATATATACACAAATAGCAGTTATTGACAAGAGACTTGGTTTTGAAGTCCAGTGATCACAAGAAGATGTTCTGTTTCCTGACATAGAAAATTGGCAGTGAGTTGATCAGAATGAAAGAAGATTAAATCTCATATCTGTTTATGGTTATTTGAAAAAGTTGAAGTTGAATTTTGTCATCTTGGTCAAGGGGAAAATCTTGCCATTTTAGGAAGTGTCTTTTCTCTACTCTTATATTGCTGACATTATATTCAATATCATATATATTTGTAGCCATTTGTTCATTTGGACTATATTCGTTAAGCACCTGTCCTTTACTAGGCACTGTGCTAAGACTTGAGAATGCAAGAGCCCCAGGATTCTTGCCCTCCTGGAACTTAGAATCTGAAGTAGAAGACAGACGTTGAAAATATAGTTAATTATGTCTTACATATGTCACAAAAAGAAAGTGAAAGATATTGAATGAATGTACATAGCAAGAAAACCTGTGTGTGGTCTTTGGATTCTACTTGCCTTAAAGGAACAGTCTATGTCAGATTTCTTTCCTCCTATATAGGAATCACTCTGCCTGAAACAATACCTTGTCTATAGTACTAGATGCTTATTTTGGTCCATTTTCTGCTGATATAGCAGATTATTTCAGACTGGTTAATTTATAAAGAATAGAGACTTATTTCTTACAGTCCTGGTGGATGGGAAGTCCAAGATAGAGGACCTTCTTGCTATGTCATAACATGGCAGAAGCCATCATGTAGTGAGGGTGGTGGGGGGGAGGGGAGAGAGAGAGAGAGAGAGAGACCTGAGAGAGAGAGAGAATATGATATAAATACCTTCCATTAGGCCCCATCTCCCAATACTGAGGCATTTGGGATCAAGTTTCCAACAAATGCTTTTTGGGGAACATGTGAAAACCATAGCATTACTTAATAAAAATTTGTGGATGTAACGGAGGAATGAAAGTAAGAAGAAGAAAGTGTTAAGATTATTTCATTAATTCAGGCTACAGTTTAATAAATTATAATTTGAAAGCCCTAAATTAGTTTTACGGTAAAACTGCATATTTTTCTTTTGCTGCCACATTCAGTGTTGCCGTTTTAAAATTTACCCATGGTAACTATTTTTCCATTTCTGGAGTCATAGAACCTAGAACTTAACCTTTTACTTGAGTACAGAAATATGAGACTCTGATCTTTCTCTCCAGGGTATCAGCTACTTTCTTTGGGGAATATTCTTAGGTGTCTTTGGTTGGTAGAAATGAGCTATTTCTTTTTTTCTTTTTCTTTCTTTTTTTTGAGATGTAGTCTCACTCTGTGGCCCAGGCTGGAATGCAGTGGCTGGATCTTGGCTCACTGCAACCTCCGCCTCCCGGGTTCAAGCAATTCTCCTGCCTCAGCCTCACTGGTAGCTGGGACTACAGGTGCATACCACCACACCCGGCTAATTTTTAACTTTTTAGTAGAGATGGGGTTTCACTATGTTAGCCAGGCTGGTCTCAAACTCCCAACCTCAGGTGATCCACCCGCCTTGGCCTCTGAAAGTGCTTGGATTATAGGCGTGAGCCACTGTGCCCAGCTGAAATGAAGTATTTCTATATACAAGTAGATCAATATTTTTATGGACTAAAAAGTGGTAGCTATTTCAAAGTGTGTATCTTAGGCCTAGGGATAAAATCACATGATGGAAAATGTTTTCTTCCATCTGTACTATGGTAACCTAAGGGACTCCCAGGACCAGGGAGACACCATTCAAGTTTCATGCTGTGCCCAGGAGAGTGCGGTGCTATTAGCCCAGAATATCTGAAGCTTTCAGAGTTAACAGATCAAGAGGAAAACACTTAAGAGGACTGCAGCCAAGGGCCAAATAGAGAGTTCTTGAGAAGCATTGGGAATCAGAGTTGTAAGTGTGGTAGTAGCCACTGAGACAGTGGAGGAGCTTTTAGGCAGTGTCACAAAGTAGCAGGACAGTGGGAAGCGATGGGGAATACCTGGTCTGAATGGATGGAGAGTTGAAATCATCAGGTTGGGACTGGAAGCAGAGGCTGGTTGTGATGGGAGACAGGGAATACCGGCAGTGGTAGTCCATCTTAATCCAGAGATTAAGATGCTGGATAAGGACTTGAAATCAATGGCCACTGAAGACTTTGTTGTTCAGCCTGGAGATGCTGTGATTCCACCACCCAGATGGGAATAGTGAGACCAGAGTCCTATTAAAGTCATGTTAAGATGATCCCTCTTTGCTCCTTCTCTTTCTTCCTCCCTCTCTCCCTCCCTCCCTCCTTTCTTTCATTCCTTCTCCTCATATCTCTTTCCCTCCCTCTCCCACTTGTTCCTTCAGCAAGTGTTTACTTAGCCTCTACTATGTGCTACTTACTGTTCTCAGGGTGGGGTATATTGAAAAGAACAGATGAATACAGTCTCTTTTTCTCATGAGCCTTTCAATCTTCTGGGGGAAAATAATACAAAATGAGTAAATACATGAAGAAAACACTTTATTTTAATGGTAAGGGCCACAAAGAAAACAATACATGATGACATGAGAGAGAATGGGTTGGTTGGCAATAGAATTTTAAACTGGAGAGTTAGGAAAGACTAACTAAGGTTGAATTGGAACTGAGACCTTAATGGCAACAAAGAATCATAAAGTGATTGATCCAGAATAATCCAGGCAGATGGAAAAGCTAGTGTAAAGGCCATGAGATGGCCAAGAGCTGGCACATTCCAAGAAGAAAAAGGATCTCAGTGTCCCTGGCAAATGGCAAGTAGAGAGCAGGGCCTCATCATGCAGGACCTTGAAGGTCGTAGAAGGATTTTTGTTATTAGGGGTCTGGTGTTCCAGGTGCCTCTCCCACTTCCACCCACTTCATGCACTCCACATGGTCTAGCATTGTTCTTCCCATAGTGGCTTTGACTCTTGCTCGTTACTTCTAGTCCTTGTGTTCTAGATTTGCAATCTTTCAATGTTATCCATATGGAAAGATCATGGGCTTTGGAGTCAGACAGCCTTTGGTTCTATCCTCAGATTCTCCTTGTATTGGCTGTGTGACTTCTGTAAAATCACATCCACAGAAAGCATCTCTTGTGATTTTATCAGCTTAAGGGTCTGGGGGTATTTCTGGCCCTCTTTCTGTGTCTCCCTTTTCCAGCCTGTCTTTAAAAGCTGGAATGCTGTAAGGCTTGTACCAAAGTCTTGTTTTCTTATTCTCTAAATTCTATTCAACATCCATGATTTCAATTACCATCTCCCCATCGTTATCCAAAGTTTCCGTCTCCATCTTGGACTCTACTTTGAGCTCCTTATCTGTTTATGCAATTACCTTTTCAGCTCTTTCTTTGGAGGTCAAAAAAGGCAACGTAAAGTCATCATAACCAAAGTTTGATTCATTATCTTCCCTGCCACTCCCCTAAAACTTACCTATGTCCAATATTTTCTAATTCAGACATTGACAACGTTCATTAAATTGTGCTAACTTTGCTTTCTTATCTCTTTCTGCACTGATAGTCAGTGAATTGCTAAATCTTGTTGATTTTTATCTAAATATCTCCTCTGTTGAATCCATCTGGTTTGCTCCATCTTCACTTAAGCCATCCAAGACCAACCTCTCATCATCTCCCTCATGATTTACTGCAATCACTCCTAAATGTTCTCTTTGATTCCGTTCTTGCTACAATCAAATCTGTTTTCCACAGAGGTCACAGTAATCTTTTAAAAATACAAATTAGCTAAAGTAACTTCCCTGCTTAAAACCCTTCGATTTATTTTTTGTTGTTGTTGCTGTTGGGATAAAGATCAAAATTTTTAAATCTTTAAAGGGAGCTGAATGTCTCAGGCACTACTTTGCGACTTTCTCTCCATAAATTTTTTATAATTTATCCTGCTGAACTGTCTTTTTTAAGTTCCTTAAATGTGTTGTGAGCCCTTCCCATAGCTGAGCTTTCAGATGTGCTATTCTGTTTTCTTGGATTACTCTTGTCGTTCTTCATCTAGTGCTGTAGACATCTGTCATGTTTCTGGCTGTCTAGCGTTTGTTGAACACATTGGTTACATTTGAAAGATATCCAGCATTATGAGTTTTGTCTAGCCAAGGTAGAGAGTGAGATACCCCAGGTTTCTCTGGAGCAAGGGAACAGACATGTGTCCCACCAGTCAGACTTATCTGTGTGTGAATTTAATTCAAAGGGAACAGCTTGACGAAGGCAGAACCTATTGTGCTGGTAAGGATGGCAGAAGAGACATCCAGCTTTTGAGAATGATAGTCCTTGTAAGGTCTAGTTTCTGGTACAGAAGTTGCCAAGATGTTGGTGTCTGCTAGGAGTGCAAGAAAGTTGGATTTGGGGAGCCACATGAACTGCAGAAGCTCATGCTCGTTGGGTCATTAGCAGTTGAGGCAGGTTCTTTCTTTTTTTTTTTTGAGACGGAGTCTCGCTCTGTCGCCCAGGCTGGAGTGCAGTGACGTGATCTCGGCTCACTGCAAGCTCTGCCTCCCGGGTTCAAGCGATTCTCCTGCCTCAACCTCCCAAGTAGCTGGGACTGTAGGTGCCTGCCACCACTCCCTGCTAATTTTTTGTGTTTTTAGTAGAGATGGGGTTTCACCCTGTTAGCCAGGATGTTCCCAATCTCCTGACCTCATGATCCGCCTGCCTTGGCCTCCCAAAGTGCTGGGATTACAGGAGTGAGCCACCACACCTGGCCCAAGGCTGTTTCTTTAACCAACTAGTTCTGTGGTGTGCTTCTGAGCACTGTTCCTGAGAGCTTTATTTGAGCCTATTTTTTCAGCCGAATACTTTCTATGCTTCAATAGCCAACTTCAGCTTCTGTTGCTTACAACTGAGAAAGAGCCCTGCTGGTTAGTGCTAGGTAATCCAACTCATTTGTGGGCACTCAGCTCTAGTTTACTCCAGGAAACTGCTCCATTAGCCTTGTTCTGCCACTTTTCCTGATTAGGGCAGATCTTCCACTCTCGTGTGCTGTCAAGACTCAGTATGGCATGGTGGCTTCACCTGCTGCTGCTGTTGTTACTCTGCCTGGGTTTCTATGTCAACTCTCCTACTTGCTTGATGTATGAATTTTGCAAAGGTTACCTAACCACTCTGTGTATCCATTCCTTTACCTATAAAATAGGGACACGGATAATGACTATCTAACTCATAGGTTGATTGTAAAGACTAAATGGATGAATGCATACATGAAATCCTTAAAGTGGTAACTAAACGTTCAATAATTGTTAACTAAAATGTTCTCACATTACCCACTTCTTTCTTTTCAAACTACTTTTCACAGACAGTAATTCAATACTCACAGAGTGATAATTTGATTTAGATATACTTTCCACATAAGCTGTAAATGAAGAGCTGCTTATTTTGTTCATCACTGTATTCCCAGTTCCTAGCACAACGTATATTTACTTAATGGATGCAGGATGGATGTTGCAGGATCCCAAAAACCTTGAATGATGCCATCCCCATCTCCCAGCACACTAAAGCAGGGGAGCTTCAGCAGTATCCAGTGTTCCTGGCAGAATCACCCCGAGCTCCTTGCTTTTGCTGATTATTTCTCGTGACCCACAACTGACCCATTCTCACAGAGCACAAACCCTGTCCCAGATGCTGAACTTTCCCTCTATGCCCTGATTTCTCTGCTTCTCAGCACCGATCATTTTGTGCTGACTCTATACCCTCTGAAAGCTGTTTGAAGCCAGATGGGAGAAAGAGATAAAACAGATTTCATTCATTGCCTTCCCAGACTCTGAGGGAAATAAAAACAATAGCAACAACAAGGTAGTTTATATTGGGTGTTTACTAGGCATTATTCATTATTTAATATTCACCACAATCCTATGAAAAAGATACTATAACCCCATTTTGCAGAAGAGGAAAGTAAGTCCCAGAGGAGAAAAACAAAAGAAAGAAAGGAAAGTAGAGAGAAAGGGAGGGAACGGGGTAAGGAAGGCAGCTTTTCCAATAGAAGAGAAATTCCCTTGCTGAGAAGAAATTTCATTCCCATAAAAGAAACTTCTCTACTGGAGGATAAGATACTATAAAAATAATATTGATAGAGAAGTTATAGAAGATGACCCAGAACATGAACCTAGCCTCAGATCAGCTTTAATATTTAGATTTTTAAAATATAATTCCTTTCAACTACTTGCTATGTGCAGACTTTTCTCTCCAAAGTCTAATGTAAGCAGTAGGAATAATACTGATAATTAAGAAATCTGTGCAGTTTTTTTCTGGTTAATTGGCATTTTCCTATAAAATATTTAAAAATTAGCTTTTGGTTTTCAAAGACTGTCTTTTCAGAAAGTCATAGTTTTTGCTATTAAGAGTTCCCATCTGCAGGTGGGGCTTCCTGCACTGGGATTATTTGGGCATTTTCACAGATGTTGTCCAGCCACTGATATTCAGCTGGAGTTGGAGCGGGGGGCTTATGATGCATTTTCTATGTTTAGATCTTCCTGATGTTGTTTTATTTATTTTTTTTCCAATGAGAAGAGAAAATAGCCAACATGCCAGTTTTCTTGCAAAAACTGTTATCCAGCTAGAGATGCCCTCCAATTGTAATGCTCTTGTGCATTTCAACCAAACTCAAAGAAACCCATTTTCAAAGTGAGTGTGGGTGCAATTGCCAGAAAATTGGCTTCAAGCTGGGTCCCTGGAAGGCTTTCTTTCTCCAGCTTTGACAGGCCTTGAGAGAGGTTCTCATAAGCCCCCAGGAAGATCAGGTGGGTGGTTTGGGACTCAGAGCCCAGTTGGCAACCACTCTAAAAGAGCATGGTGCATTAGTTTCCCGTGGCTGCTGTAAGAAATTACCACAAACCTGGTGGCTTAAAACAACAGAAATTTATTCTCTCACAGTTGTGGAGGCCAGAAGTCTAAAATTAAGGTGTCAGCAGGACCGGTTCCTTTTGGAGGCTCTAAGGGAGAATTTATTCCGTGCTTCTATACTGGCTTCTGGAGGCTGCTGGCAACCCTTGGTGTTCCTTGGCTTGCAGATGTATCACTCCAATTTCTGCCTCTGTCTCCACATTGTCTTCTTTCCTGCGTGTCTTTGCCCTTTCTCTTATCTTCTAAGGACACTTGCCATTGGATTTAGGGCACACTGTCTTCCAGGATGATCTCATCTTGAGATCCTTAATTGAATTACATTCTCAAAGACCCTTTTCCCAAATAAGGCCACATTCACAAGTTTTGGATAGACAGACTTATCCTTTGCAGGGGCCACCATTAACCCACACACATGGTGAATTGAGAGAACTTTTCCTGATCCACTGGGGATGAAGCTGGATTTCAACTAAGCAGTGGGCTAAAAAGGCATTTGGCCCTGCTGAGCCAAAGCATCTTCTTAGTTTCTCAGTGATCGCCATACATTTCTGAAAGGAGATATGGCATTTGTCAGCAGAGGCTAACTTCTCGCTGTATCCTCACATGGTCTTTCCTCTGTCTATGTGCCTTCCTATTTATTTTACCTTGGGTTCTGCCTTCCTTATTATTTCATTTTATTGTTTTTCTTTTTAACATCACTTTATTTATTTATTTAAATAAAATATAACTTTATTTAACATTTTATTGTTATTATTTTTAACATCACTGGGAGTAGATAATAGTGTTTCCATTGTATTCATGAGGAATGAGAGGCTTCTTCCAGCTAGCAACTGGTGCAGCTGGGATTAAAATGTAAGCCTATAGAGGTTCCCTTTCCAAACATGTCACCTCAGCTTTTCTGGGTTCCTAACCTTGAAGACATTTCAAGTTTGTCTGTTTTCCTTAAGCATGGTAAATGTGGTTATTGTACAGTCTGTATGACAATTCTAATAACTGAGTGCTTTGTGGATTTGTTTCTTCTGTTGTCTGTTGATTGTAGTTATTTCTTTTTCTTTATGTCATAATTTTCCATGTCTTTCTGGTTATATTTGATTATATGCTGATGATTATGCTTAAAATATTATAATAACTATTGGAGTTTTAGAACATACAGATCCCTCTTTTCAAAAATAATTTGAATGTCCATCTGCCAGGAACTTGGGGGTACTACCAGTATGCCATCACCTCAAACTAAGATCCAGACTTTACACTTGTTGAACCACCAGGGATTAAACTCAAGACTTTCCAATGGCTAGTTTGTCTCTGGCACTCTCTCACCATTACACTGAGTGTTTTGTCTTTTGAGTGTGTAGTATTCTCTGGGTGGGGTCTCATACTAGACTTCCCACCTGCTGTGACTCTGGGTTTTGACATCTAGCTTTACCCCAGGAAACAGAAAAAGATTTAGATTTTCTAAGATTGGAAAATTCCGTCAGGCAAAAGTAGCTCCCATATCTACCAACCTCAAATTCCACTTTCAAATTTGACTTGTTAATTCTCTACTAACTTGTCAGCTTTCCATTGTTTTGAAAAAGATTTATTTTTAAAAATTGTATTCAGCATTTTACTTATTTTCCTTAGGAAGGTTTCCTTGAATATTATGGCTTGCCATTAGCTAAACACAAAAATCTAGAGGCCTGTATATGCTCATTCCTGGCACTTTACTCCTCTCCTTTTTTTCCTTTCTGAGGCAGCTGCTTTTTGCACTGTCTTGAATTTTTCCATTGATTCTTGACATGGCAGCTTGGGTCTGTGGATGAGTGGTTTTTCTTGATAGCTTGATAGTTTTGTCACATCCACGAGTATCTTATATAAGTCCTAGACCATCCTGAAAACAAAGACTACCTCTGTTTATAAATTGCGGAAAAATAAATTCCATTGATGCTGAGCTTCCAATTCCTAGAGTTTTGTAATGTGACAAACACAGGCATAATTAGGATGTTTCATAAACCAGTAACTTAAAAAGATTCTGCCCCTTGTAATAAAATAATGAGTTTATAAAATATTGTCTCTATGTATGTGAGTATACACACATGTGTAGTGAAGAATTAAATTTTGTCCAAAGAGCGGTTTGGTTTTTGCACTCAGCTTCTAAGAGGCAATCTATGTCATAATTGAAAAAATGTCTTTGTTTAGGTTGGGAGCTCATCACATCAGGAACACCAATCACATTTAATGTGGAGGCTTTAGGTTCCTGGCATCAGTTAACCAGGAAACTGAGTTAATTCACTTGGGCAATCAATTGATCAATCATGCCTCTGTAATAAAGCCCTTGTGATGGTTAATACTGCGTGTCAACTTGATTGAATTGAAAAATACAATATTGATCCTGGGTGTGTCTGTGAGGGTGTTGCCAAAGGAGATTAACATTTGAGTCA
Organism: Hylobates moloch; assembly: GCF_009828535.3. Taxonomy (NCBI): domain Eukaryota; kingdom Metazoa; phylum Chordata; class Mammalia; order Primates; family Hylobatidae; genus Hylobates; species Hylobates moloch. Next base: position 62,951,787 of record NW_026652292.1, on the reverse strand, counting down.
GTGGGCTGGGGAAGGCAGACCCACCTTTAGTTGAGTGGGCACCATCTAATCAGCTGCCAGTGAATATAAAGCAAGCAGAAAAACGTGAAGAGACAAGACAGGCCTAGCCTCCCAGCCTACGTCTCTCTCCCATGTTGGATGCTTCCTGCCCTCAAACATTGGACTCCAAGTTCTTCAGTTTTGGGACTCAGACTGGCTCTCCTTGCTCCTCAGCTTGCAGACAGCCTATTGTGGGACCTTGTGATCAAGTAAGTTAATACTTTATATATAAAGCATAGTTTATATACATATATATCCTATTAGTTCTGTCCCTTTAAGAGAACCCTGACTAATACAGCCCCCAATAAAAACTCTCGACACTGAAGTTCAGGTGTGCTTTCCTGGTTGGCAGTTCTCTATGTGTATCGTGCATGTTAATACCAGGAAGACAATGCATCTGACTCCCAGGGGAGAGCATATGGAAACTTCATGTTTGGAACCCCTCAGAGCCTGTGCTATGCATTTCTTTCTTTAGCCAATCTCTATCTCTTCCTGTAATAAATCAGAACTGTGACTATAACAGTTTTCTGTGAATTTTGTGAGTATTTTTAGCAAATTACCAAAACTGAGGGAGGTTTTGGCAAACCCTTGATCTTGTGGTTGGTGTCACAGTGAGGACAGTCTTATGGTTGATATTATTCCTTCAACCTTTTCAGTCTGGCTAACTGGGCAGTGTGCTTATGTGTTCATGTGTGTGTGAGAGAGAGAGAGTGTGTGTGTGTGTGCATGTGTAGAGTACAACACTAGCATAGGGTTGTTTTTTTTTTGTTTTTTTTTTTACACAGAGTGTCACTCTGTCACCCAGGCTAAAGTGCAGTGGCTGGATCTTGTCTCACTGCAACCTCTGCCTTCTGGGTTCAAGCAGGTCTCCTGCCCCAACCTCCCATGTAGATGGGATTACAGGCATGCTGCCATGCCTGGCTAATTTTTGTATTTTTAGTAGAGACGGGGTTTCGCCATGTTGGCCAGGCTGGTCTTGAACTCCTGACCTCAGGTGATCTGCCCGTTTTGGCCTCCCAAAGTGCTAGGATTACAGGCGTGAGCCACCGCGCCTAGCCCACATAGGGTATTTGTAATTCAAACAGCCTGAAAGAAGCTATAACATATTAGCAAGGCTTAGCTACTTCTCTTACATTTTTATTTCCAACCTGCTTACTGCGAGTCGTTTTCCACTGATCTTGTAGTCCAAACTCATACCCTGACTTTGTGACGCATGTCGTTTTTATCCTAGTGTGCTCCATACTCACCCAAAGCTCCTGTGTTTATTTTGACTCCAACTATAGAAACAGAAAGTGAACTCATAGAAGTGTTTTTTTTTTTTTTTCCTTGGCAAGATTTAGTACCTCATAAATCATGGTGGCAAGAAATGTAATGATGGTGTCTTTTGGTTCTTGAGGAGATTGGAAGAGGAGAGGCATGCAGGTTCCAGTGTGGTTTTGTAGTTTTTCCCAGTGATGGCAAGTGAGGAAGATTGCAGCAGGCTAGTTCGTCAGTCCTAACTAAGTAATTCTCTACTTGAATGTTCCTGCAGTGAAAATGCACAGACATTCACCAGTGTCACTCGGGCAGTTTAGTGCCTGCTGCGGAACTCCTGGCAGTTAACAATGAAATTGTCAAGATTTCCTTTTTGTTCCCTTCCAAGCAGGCAAGGGATTGTTTTTGTCCAGTGGTTTAGCACATGAATCAAGCCTTTTATATGTGATCAGTGGGACCATGTGTGTTTTCAGAAACTGTCTGGCTTTATACCTGGCAGGGTTTCTTGTTGGGCAGTAGTTCTGCAAATGAGAAAGAAAATATGCAGATTCTCACATGTCCCCAGATTGAATTACAAGGCAAAAGAGACTATTGCTTTCTGGCCTGGTATTTGGCTTTGATATATATATTTTATTTTATTTTATTTTTATTTTATTTTATTTTATTTATTTATTTTATTATTTTATTTCATTTATTTTATTTTATTAATTTTATTTAATTTTAATTTTATTTTTGAGATGGAGTCTCACTCTGTTGCCCAGACTGAAATGCAGTGGCGTGATGTCGGCTCACTGCAACCTCTGCCTTCCAGGTAAAAGTGATTCTCCTGCCTCAGCCTCTCAAGTAGCTGGGACCACAGGTGCCCACTACCACACCCAGCTAATTTTTGTAATTTTGGTAGAGACAGGGTTTCACCGTGTTGGCCAGGCTGGTCTAAACTCCTGACCTCAGGTGATCCAGCCACCTCAGCCTCCCAAAGTGCTGGGATTAAAGGCATGAGTCACCGCACCTGGCCAGATCATTTTGATTCTTAGAGATATGCCATCCAGTACTTAAACTGGGTTCTTAAAAAATAAATTATATAAAACGTTGATATTTTCCAGATTATAACTGACAGAGGGAGGAAGAGACACACATAGCAAATGTGGACAGGTAGGAGAAAAAGGGATATCTAGTGATGCTTTTATTCCTGCACAGCTTGATGTGCTTATTGCTATATTTCTTATTTCTCAACAATATTTATTTAAAAAGAGCTAATATGTAAATCTGTACAACCACTGTGGAGTACACTGTAGAGGTTCCTCAAAAAGCCAAGAATAGAGCTACCATACAGCCATCCCACTGCTGGGTATGTACCCCAAAGAAAGGAAATCAGTGTATTGAAGGAATATCTGCACGGCCATGTTTGTTACAGCACTGTTCACAATAGCCAAGATTTGGAAGCAACTTAAGTGTTCATCAATCAATGAATGGATAAAGAAAATGTGGTACATTACACAATGGAGTACTATTTGGCCATAAAAAAGAGTGAGATCCTGTTATTTGCAACAACATGGATGGAACTGGAGGACATTATGTTAAGTGAAATAAGCCAGGCATAGAAAGACAAACTTCACATGTTCTCACTTATTTGTGGGAGCTAAAATTTAAAACAATTGAACTTATGGAGATAGAGCATAAAATGATACTTACCAGAAGCTCGGAAGGGTAGTGGAGGGTTTGTAGGAGGGGGGCAAAGTGGGAATGGTTAATGGGTATAAAAAATAGAAAGAATGAATAAAACCTATTATTTGATAGCACAACAGGGTGACTACAGTCAATAATAATATAATTGTACATTTAAAAATAATTAAAAGTATAACTGGATTGTTTATAACACAAAGGATAATGCTTAAGGGGATGGATACATGAGATACTTCGATATAGACATGCAGTGTGTGATAATAATGTCATGATAAATCACATCAGTTACCGTGTGGTCGTGGTTGGTGTCACAGTGAGGACAGCCTTATGGTTGACACTGTACCCTGTGCCATTTACCATGATGTAGTTATTACACATTGCATGGCTATATCAAAATATCTCAGGTACCCCATAAATATATACACCTACTATGCACTCACAAAAATTGAAAATTAAAGAGGAGAGGGAGCCAAGATGGCCGAATAGGAACAGTTCCGATCTACAGCTCCCAGCATGAGCGACACAGAAGACGGGTGATTTCTGCATTTCCATTTGAGGTACCATGTTCATCTCACTAGGGAGTGCCAGACAGTGGGCGCAGGACAGTGGGTGCAGCACAGCGTGCGCGAGCTGAAGCAGGGCGAGGCATTGCCTCACTCGGGAAGCACAAGGGGTCAGGGAGAATTTTAGACCAATATCCTTGATGAACATTGATGCAAAAATCTTCAGTAAAATACTGGCAAACAGAATCCAGCAGCACATCAAAAAGCTTATCCACCATGATCAAGTGGGCTTCATCCCTGGGACGCAAGGCTGGTTCAACATACGCAAATCAACAAATGTAATCCAGCATATAAACAGAACCAGTGACAAAAACCACATGATTATCTCAATAGATGCAGAAAAGGCCTTTGACAAAATTCAACAACCCTTCATGCTAAAAACTCTCAATAAATTAGGTATTGATGGGATGTATCTCAAAATAATAAGAGCTATCTAGGACAAACCCACAGCCAGTATCATACTGAATGGGCAAAAACTGGAAGCATTCCCTTTGAAAACTGGCACAAGACAGGGATGCCCTCTCTTACCACTCCTATTCAACATAGTGTTGGAAGTTCTGGCCAGGGCAATTGGGCAGGGGAAGGAAATAAAGGGTATTCAATTAGGAAAAGGGGAAGTCAAATTGTACCTGTTTGCAGATGACATGATTGTATATCTAGAAAAGCCCATTGTCTCAGCCCAAAATCTCCTTAAGCTGATAAGCAACTTCAGCAAAGTCTCAGGATACAAAATCAATGTACAAAAATCACAGGCATTCATATACACCAATAACAGACAGAGAGCCAAATCATGAGTGAACTCCCATTCACAATTGCTTCAAAGAGAATAAAATACCTAGGAATCCAACTTATAAGGGACGTGAAGGACCTCTTCAAGGAGAACTACAAACCACTGCTCAATGAAATAAAAGAGGATACAAACAAATGGAAGAACATTCCATGCTCATGGGTTGGAAGAATCAATATCGTGAAAATGGCCATACTGCCCAAGGTAATTTATAGATTCAATGCCATCCCCATCAAGCTACCAATGACTTTCTTCACAGAATTGGAAAAAACTACTTTAAAGTTCATATGGAACCAAAAAAGAGCCCGCATTGCCAAGTCAATCCTAAGCCAAAAGAACAAAGCTGGAGGCATCATGCTACATGTCTTCAAGCTATACTACAAGGCTACAGTAACCAAAACAGCATGGTACGGGTACCAAAACAGAGATATAGATCAATGGAACAGAACAGAGCCCTCAGAAATAATGCCACATATCTACAACTATCTGATCTTTGACAAACCTGACAAAAACAAGCAATGGGGAAAGGATTCCCTATTTAATAAATGGTGCTCGGAAAACTGGCTAGCCATATGTAGAAAGCTGAAACTGGATCCCTTCCTTACACCTTATACAAAAATTAATTCAAGATGGATTAAAGACTTACATGTTGGACCTAAAACCATAAAAACCCTAGAAGAAAACCTAGGCATTACCATTCAGGACATAGGCATGGGCAAGGACTTCATGTCTAAAACACCAAAAGCAATGGCAACAAAAGCCAAAATTGACAAATGGGATCTAATTAAACTAAAGATCTTCTGCACAGCAAAAGAAACTACCATCAGAGTGAACAGGCAACCTGCAAAATGGGAGAAAATTTTCACAACCTACTCATCTGACAAAGGGCTAATATCCAGAATCTACAATGAACTCAAACAAATTTACAAGAAAAAAACAAACAACCCCATCAAAAAGTGGGCGAAGGATATGAACAGATACTTCTCAAAAGAAGACATTTATGCAGCCAAAAAATACCTGAAAAAATGCTCATCATGACTGGCCATCAGAGAAATGCAAATCAAAACCACAATGAGATACCATCTCACACCAGTTAGAATGGGGATCATTAAAAAGTCAGGAAACAACAGGTGCTGGAGAGGATGTGGAGAAATAGGAACACTTTTACACTGTTGGTGGGACAGTAAACTAGTTCAACCATTGTGGAAGTCAGTGTGGCAATTCCTCAGGGATCTAGAACTAGAAATACCATTTGACCCAGCCATCTCATTACTGGGTATATACCCAAAAGACTATAAATCATGCTGCTATAAAGACACATGCACACGTATGTTTATTGCGGCACTATTCACAATAGCAAAGACTTGGAACCAACCCAAATGTCCAACAATGATAGACTGGATTAAGAAAATGTGGCACATATACACCATGGAATACTATGCAGCCATAAAAAATGATGAGTTCATGTCCTTTGTAGGCACATGGATGAAACTGGAAATCATCATTCTCAGTAAACTATCGCAAGGACAAAAAACCATAGATGGTCTCATTCATAGATGGGAATTGAACAATGAGAACACATGGATACAGGAAGGGGAATATCACACTCCAGGGACTGTTGTGGGGTGGGGGGAGGGGGGAGGGATAGCATTAGGAGATATACCTTATGCTAAATGACGAGATAATGGGTGCAGCACACCAACATGGCACATGTATACGTATGTAACATGCACATTGTGCACATGTACCCTAAAACTTAAAGTATAATAATAATAAAAAAATAAAAAAAGAAAAAAAAGAAAATTAAAAAAAATTAAAGGAGTCAATCCAGCTTGGCTTAATTCCTGCCTCAAGGCTATTTATAAAAAACTCTCTAAGCAAAGCAGATCTTACGCCTCCATGCACAAATGTTGATGGGGTTATACGTCAGACTGTTGGGGGCCTTTTGTCTACGGAATATCCATAGAAAAAAATTCCAAGAATGTTTGGAGAGCAACACATGTGTAGTGGAATATAGATATAGTGCTTTTAAGAGATCTGAAATACAAAATGGACACCAATGAAAAAATTAAAAGGTATTGTTTTGCTGAATATTTAGCTAGAGGAGTCATTTTGGTTGAAAGCACTCTCTGAAACAATTAAAATATGATTTAGTATATGAATGTTTATTCTCACCCAGCCTGTTTAGACATATATCCACCTTATAAAGCAACTGGCCTTTTCATTTAATTTCTCTACTGAGAAATGGATATTTGGTGTTTTAGGAAGTGTATCCCATAGGTTGGGTTTATTCTGGTTTTAAAAAAGAAAATGCACAATACAAGGACTCAGAAGACCTCAGAGTTTTCCTAAGCCTAAAATGCTAAGAAAATGTAAGCTGAATTCCCTGAATAAAGTGATGGAAATCAGTGTGAATCTATGTGGAGAATAGTTACATGTGTTGAATCTACATTTTGATGTCTTAACATGGAGTCTGTGGATGGGCTTCTGGGCATCCACAAATAAAATCATACCAAATATTTATGTATGTATACACTTAGTGGAGAGATGCTCCATTGCTTTGGCTCTTAAAGGGCTTAAGCACCATTTTGAGTTTAGATGTGGGGCAAAGGGGATGTGCTATAGATGGAAAGTTTTGTCCCTCCCAACCCCCACAAATTCATACTGACATCTTAGCTCCCAGTATCCCAAAGGTGGGGCCTTTGGGTGGTGATTAAGTCATGTGGATGGAGCCCTCATAAATAGGATAAGTGCCCTTATAAGAAGAGATATGAGAGAGCTCCCTGGCCCCTTCTGCCACATGAGGACACATCTAGGACACACAAGATGTCCCACACAAGACAACAAATCTATTGCCACCTTGATCTTGGACTTCCAGCCTTCAGAACTGTGAGAAATAATTTTTTTCTCTTTATAAGCCACCCAGTGTATGGTGTGCTGTTATAGCCACCCTATCAGACTAAGAAAGGATGCCATAGCATTTTTGTACTCCCTTGGTCTAGGATATAGTCATGGCTAAAGCTGTGTGCTGACTCTTGACTCTTTTCATTTTGGAGGCTTTCTCTCCAGAATTATAAGACATGTCTCAGTTTGACCATGGGGACAGCAGGTAAGCTCTGAGGCTTCCTCAGGCATGCTACTGTTATCTCTTCCAATTTTCTAGTGGACTTTCTGGAATATCTGGAGGCTGTACTTACAAATGGAACAGTGTCTTTACTGAATACCCTTCTAGGTACCAGAGAGGAACTTGTGTGTGTGTCTTTGTGCCTGAAAAGTGATAGGTACTGAAAAATTGTTCATTGAGTAAATGAATGAATAAAGTAAATTTGAAATGAATGAATTGCCGAATAATTAGAATAATATATAACAACTTATTGAATTAAGCCCCTGCTCGATTCAAGCAGAAAACTGGAAAAGAGGATTTTTAAAATAGAGAAATAAAAACTGGATATATTTAAAGTGTACAACATGATGCTTTGATATATGTACAGCATTGTAGAATGGCTAAATCAAGCTAATTAGCATGGATTGCCTTACATACTTATCTCATTTTTGTGGAAAAGGGGGATAGAGAAGAGGTTTTGTCTTCTCCCACTGTGATCTCCTGCAGAGAAGGAGAAAGAGACCCAGACTACTCGTCAGTGATTTTGTCTGTGTTCTCATAAGGCCTTCCCACAAATGATAATTTTCTTTTTTTTTTTTTTTTTTTTAATTTCAGCTATCCAAGTTGATAAAGTCAATCTTCAAGTATATTGTGCATGGTCTCTTCTGGATAACTTTGAGTGGAACCAGGGATACAGCAGCCGGTTTGGTCTCTTCCACGTTGATTTTGAAGACCCAGCTAGACCCCGAGTCCCGTACACATCGGCCAAGGAATATGCCAAGATCATCCGAAACAATGGCCTTGAAGCACATCTATAGGCAAGATGGATGAGAAATACAAGAGAGGCGTCTGCTTTTGGAAAGGAAATCTGCTTTGGTGATGATCTTTCAGGCAATCTCAACTTACTTCTGTAATCAACATTTAATATCAGTGGAGCTGTGATTATAAAGTCTGAATATGTAATGCCTCATGAAGTATTTAATAATGGCCTTTATTTGTATTTGGATCAATGAGGTTTTTTAAAAAAATGGAAGAGAAAACCACTAACCTTGATTTTTATATTGCAAAATCAGGTAGACCTGGAAACATGAATTTAAATCCCTAGACACTTTTCTGGAAAAAAAAAGCAAAGTTTATTAAGATAATATAACCACAATTTGCAACTGTAACAGGAGACCATTTATTATAAGAGTACCTGTTTGTGAACTTAATTATTCCAATTCCATGAGCTGTTTTTGCTTAGGAGATCCACTGTCATGTGATCCATAATTTTTCTACATAAAAAATCAAAGTTAAAAGTCACATTATACAGTTATACATTCATTTCAACAAAATAGTGAATTGATAATCTATTTGTTAACATATTCGGCCCGTATTTTGTATGTTTGGACAAGTACATCTCCCTTTTGCCTAACAAACTTTTGAAAAATGATAAAATAATAGAATAAACTAGACTTTGAATGGCAGAAAAAGTATTTGAGTGTTGATGTTCAGTAAAAAACAGATTCCTAATTTGGCAGAGTGGTGCCAAATTAAAAGCCAAGTGATAAGCACGGCATAATTTCCACTTTTGTATGTTTCTTTAAAGTTCAGACCCTTAAGAACCTCGTGAAAAAAATAAATGAAGTGAATGGCCAACCTCAGTGTAAGCAAAGGTGGGGTGCAGATTTATTACCCTGGTAGTTGAAATGTCTGAGATTGGTATGGGGTTGACTGGAATTGGACATTTTACTGAACTTCCTAAGGTAGGGGTCAGGAGTAGAGGCAGGGCTCCTTCTGGCCTCCATGTGTCCCCTCCAGCAAATGCTTCACGTATGTGGAGTTTGGCCTTTCACATCCATACTTCAGTAGACTTTACTAAGCACCTAGTTACCTATTAGACTTGAAGCTAAGAGGTTTAACTATGATCATCCCCATTTTGCAGACTGAGAAACTGAGGCCATACTGTTGTGCATCTTTCTCAAGCCATTTGGGTTCTGATTAACTGGACTTGACACTTCCTTGGCATCAGCCCTTTTCTCATATTGTGGCAAACTGTAGTTTGAGGTACCATGGAAGTCTTCTCTGCATTTTCTGAAGACAGGGACAAAGAAATAGAGGTGTGGAGTTGCCTTATGCAGGAGGAAGGGAAAATGGTTTTTTGCATGCAGCCCCTGCTTCCCTGAGGAAACTGCACATGCTTTTGGCATTCTCGTAAGGCTTTTGGCCCTGAGCAGATGCTCTGTCATTTTTTTTCTTTTATAAACTGTGGTCAATTTCTGGATCGTTTTCATGTTCATAATCAGGGAATTATTTACAGCAAAGAAACACTCTCAGTAACTTTGGACAGAGTGAGAAAGAAATGGTTGTAGTAGTTCAATAAACGTGGATGCACTGGGGAAAATTATATTAAGATTAAAATGGTATACAGAGGAAATTCTATTACATCTTTGCCACTGGTTTGTTATTTTTATTGTTCAATGAGACATTATCTCACAATTTGTGTTCATTTAAGAAGCACATTTCCAAATCTTATTTCATTCCTCTCCTATCCAGCCTGTCTTTTTCATTTTTACCATGTATCTTATTTACAATTTATGTGCCCTTTTGTATTATCTTGCAAGACAACTGAGTTTTCCTTTTAATTAGGATGTTGCTTTGAATATTACTTATCCTACAGGGCATATTTACAAGTTTTACAACAATACAAATGAGCACTGTATTTTCGTTACCAAAACCAAAAAATTAATATTCACACTGTAAATAAGACGATCTGTCATGTTTGGTCTACCAGGTGAAATAAAGATTCTAGCTGCTGGCACCCAAGCTTACTTACAGTGCTGTGGCCTTCTGCAGTTCTTTGCTGGGTTTTAAAGGCCAGGTCTTTATCCTAGAGATGGATCATACAAAGGGTGCTTCCCTAATTGGTCCTGTAAATTAGTATTGCCACAAGGTTAAGATGAAGGAAAAAAAATAACTCACCATCTAAAAATCTAACAGCCCCTGCAATATTTCAATTAATGTTATTTTTAATTACTTGTATTAGCATTTGAGAACAAGACTGATTGGCTTTTGCCTGTTAAGGAAACAGAATGAAAATTCTTTAAATAGAAAAACAAGAGTTGTTAATTATACCTAAAAATCCATAGATACTGTACTTAGATGTCTTGAAGGTCATCTGAGACTTGTAAAGCACATGTTTTATGTCTGTTTTATCTAAGGAGAAACCTAGATATCACAATGATGAATTGGATCTATTTGTATTTCCTTCTCTATTATTCTCCTCCTTTCTTTTTTAGAAGAGTATGAACACGTTATTTACATTCTAGGAATCACTTTTAAGAAATTTTTTTGACAGTTTTTATTTTAGGGCAAGTCATTTCTGAATTTCTAAAAACATATATAAAATAACAGTAGCCCAGTTTCATTTTAGATGTGTAGGGTTTTAGTTTTGCAACTCCTGGTTATATCAGGAATTATACTAGGAACACCAGGAGGAATTGTCTACCTAAGCCCTTTATCGAATGAGAAGATAGAAGTTCTCATTAAGAAACCCATAAACTCAGAAGCTGGTTTATAGTTTGGCTTTTCCTGTTCTGGGACTATCTCTGCTTCCCACAGAAGTATCTGTTCATGAGTTTCTGTCCTGGTAAGCTGGGATTCATGTTTTGCCAGTCCGTGTCTCTAATTTTGGTGTCAATGGTTTTTCCTATGACCTTAATTCTCTGATGACTCTAAAAAGAGATGTTAATTTTCTCCTCGGCTGTTTTGCTTGTGTTAGGATGGGAGTGACAAGTTCTGAGCTCCTTAAATGATGGGAGTGACAACTTCCAAGCTCCTTAAGTGCTGGACTGGACACCCAGAGATGGCATTATTTATATCATTAGAGTTGAAGGTGTCCAGCTGCTGAATCAGTACATATCGATTAAACTAAACTGTGCAATACTTTATAGAGATGCAATACTGCAGACAAGACAGATCTCCAAAGAAGTTCATGAACTGGTTGGGGAACTAGGATAGAGACTAAAATGATAGCAAACAATGCTGGGTGAATTTTCAGAGAATCAGAGTTGTACAGCTGTGTGTCACGTAACAACGTTTAGGTCAATGACAAACCACATACACGATGATGGTCCCATAAAATTATAATAGAGCTGAAAAATCTCTATCACCTTGTGACATCATAGTCGTCATGAAATCTTAGCACAATGCGTTGTGCTAAGATGTGTTTGTGGTGATGCTGGTGTAAACAAACCTACTGTGGTACCAGTTGCATGAAAGTCTAGGATATATGAGTGTGTGTGATACACAATATTTGATAATGATCATAACAGATTGATACTGTTTTATGTGTTTACTATACTTTTAGTCATTCTTTTAAAGTGTTCTCATTCCACTAAT